>NC_037357.1:49540139-49840139 GCF_002263795.3 Bos taurus
TTGGCTACCCACTCCAGTATTCTTAGGTTTTCTTGATGTCTCAGATGGTAAAGAATCTGCCTGCAATGTGGGAGACCTGAGTTCAATCCCTGAGTTGAGAAGATCCCTTGGAGGAGATCATGGCCACCCACTCCGGTATTCTTGTCTTGAGAATCCCCATGGACAGAAGAGCCTGGCAGACTAAAGTCTATGTGGTCGCAAAGAGTCGAACATTACTGAGTTACTAAGCAAGCGAGCAAATAGTCTTGAAGAAAAAGATAACACTTTCATTTTTAAATGACCAAAGGACTTAAAACAAGCAATTAATAAAGGAATGTAAACAGCCAAAGGTCCATGAAAATGTGTTCAACTTAATTAGTAATCAAAAATAATTTTAGATTAAAATAAGATACCATTTTCAGCTACAAAACTAGCAAAGGTGTTTTAAGAAAAAATAATAACCAGAGTTGGGAAAAGATAAGGGAGACTAGGTACTCCACAAATGCTGTTGATTAGAGTACAAATAAGCATTTATTTTTTTAATAAAATTTAGCAGTATATAACACTAAAACTAAAAAAATGTACATTCATTCACTTTAATGAGTAAATACATTTGTAAGAATTTATTCTAACAAGATATTTGGACAATTGCATCACTGTGTGCACAAAGATACTCATAGTAAGGGGATTATTAGAGATTGTTTCTAATTTAATACTAAATAGAAAATAATATGAAATTAACTCAGTAAATTATGATGGAGCCATACAGCAGATTACTAAGCAGCCATTAAATATATCATTGTAACTACTGTTAATAGAATTCTGAAGAAATAATAAGATTATGTGAACACTTTGATATTCTATATTAGACATTTCTATATTGTTTTTTTCAATGAATATCCATTACTTCTATAATTGATAGGAAATAAAGATTTTAAATATTGTAGAAATACATTAGCAAGAAATATATTAACAATAAATTTATAATTGAATAAAGTCACTATAGAAAGCATGTATTGTTTGATGCTATTTTAAAATTTTTATTTATTTCTTTTTGGTTGCATTGTCTTTGTTGCTGCACTTGTGCTTTCTCTAGTTGCAATGAGTGGGGGCTACTCTGGTTGCAGTGTCTGGGCTTCTGATTGTGGCACATGGGCTCCAGAACATGTGATCTTCAGTAATCATGGCGTTCAGGCTCAGTAGTTGCTCTGCATGGGTTCTAGAACACTGGCCCAGTAGTATCAGCACATGGGCTCAGTTGCCCAGCAGCATGTGGAATCGTCCTTAAGCAGGGATTGAACCCACATTCCCTGCACTGGCAGATGAACTTCCAACCACTAGACCACCAGGGAAGTCCATATGATAACATTTTTAGTAGCAGTAATGAGATATAATTTACATGCCATAAAATTCACCCATTTAAAGTATACAACTCCATGTTTTTATATATTTACAGAGTTGTGCAACCATCACCATAATCTAATTTTAGTATATTTTTCATCAGTAATTTATTCCCTTTATGACTAAATAATATTTCATTGCATGGATATACCACATTTTGTTTATTCATTCATCAGCTGATGGACATCTGCCTTCTTTCCATTTTCTAGATATTATAAATAATGCTACTATAAATAATCATGTGCAAATTTTTGTGTAGACATGTTTTCATTTCTCTTGAGTAGCTAAGTAGCAGTGGAATTGCTGGATCATGGGGTTAAATATGTTTAACTTTTTGAAACACTGTCAAACTGTTTTTCATAAAAGTTGTGCCATTTTACTTACATATCAATAATATATGAGATTTTTATGATTTATTTTCTTCTACTAACTTTGGGGGGTTGTTCTTTTTCTGGTTGCTCTAAGTGTAAGGTTAAATTGTTTATTAGATGTTTTTCTATTTTCTTGAGGTGTACTTGTATTGCTATAAGCTTCCCTCTTAGAACTGCTTTTGCTGCATCCCGTAGGTTTTGGGTCATGGTGTTTTCATTGTTATTTGTTTCTAGGTATTTTTTAATTTCCTTTTTGATGTCTTCAGTGACCTGTTGGTTATTTAGAAGAGTGTTGTTTAGCCTCCATGTGTGTGTTTTTCACGGCTTTTTTTTTTTTTTCCTGTAGGTGATATCTACTCTTAGAGCATTGTGGCCAGAAAAGATGCTTGATAAGATTTCAATTTTCTTGAATTTGCCAAGACTTGATTTGTGACCCACTGTACTAAAAAGTTACAGTACTCAAGGCTGTAAACTGGCACAAAAAGAGAAATATAGACCAATGGAACAAGATGGAAAGCCTAGAGATAAACCCACACACCTATGAGTACCTGATGTTTGAGAAAGGAGGCAAGAATATACAACAGAGCAAAGACAGCCTCTTCAGTAAGTGGTACTGGGAAAACTGGACAGCTACATGTAAAAGAATGAAACCAGAACACTTCTTAACACTGTAAAAAAAAATAGACTCAAAATGGATTAAAGACCTAAATGTAAGGCTGCATACTATAAAACTCTTAGAGAAAAAGAAGCAGAACACTCTTGAAAGCTACCATGCTGCTAAGTCACTTCAGTCGTGTCCAACTCTGTGCGACCCCATAGACGGCAGCCCACCAGGCCCCGCCATCCCTGGGATTCTCCAAGCCAGAACCATATGATGCAGCAATCCCAATACTGGGCATATGCCCTGAGAAAATCATAATTCAAAAAGACTCATGTATCCCAATGTTCATAGCAGCACTATTTATAATAGCTAGGACATAGAAGCAACCTACATGTCCATCAACAGATGAATGGATAAAGAAGTTGTGCTACATATATATAATGGAAAATTACCTATTCATAAAAAAGAACACATTTGAGTCAGTCCTAGTAAGGTGGATGAAACTAGAGCCTATTGCACAGTGTAAAGTAAGTCAGAAAGGGAAAAACAAATATATACTAACACATATATATGGAATATAGAAAGACGGTACTGATGAACCCAATTGCTGGGCAGCAATGGAGAGGAAGACATAGAGAACAGACTTGTGGACACAGTGAGGGAAAGAGAGGGTGGGATAAATTGAGAGAGTAACATGGAAACATATAAATTACCGTATGTAAAATAGCCAGTGGAAATTTGCTGTATGACACAAGAGGCTCACATCATGTGCTCTGTGACAATCTAAAGGGGTAGGATAGGGTGGGACATGGGAGGGAGGCTTCAGAGGGAGGGGACATATGTATACCTATGGCTGATTCATGTTGATGTATGGCAGACCAACACAATATTGTAACACAATTATCCACCAATTAAAATTTGAAAAAATAATGTATGAGAGTTCCAACTTCTCCACATCCTCACCAATACTTGTTGTTATCTATTTTTTTTATTATTATACCTAATAGCCATTCTACTGACTATGAAGTGACATCACTTTATAGTTTTGATTTGCATTATGCCTAATGATGTTGACCATCTTTTCATGTCTTTGTTAGCCATTCACAGATCTATTCTGGGAAAATGTTTATTCAAAATCTTTCCATATTTAAAAAAATTTTTTGGTTTTTTTTTTTAATCATTGCATTTTAAGAGTTCATGTTCTGGATACCACTTCCTTGTCTTATGCAGTTGATCATTGAACAACATGAATTTGAATTGCATGGGTCCTCTTATACGCAGATTTTTTTTCAATAGTAAATACTATAGTACTACACAATCTGCAGTTGGTCAAATCCATGGATGTGGAATCACAGATATTGAGGAACTGCATAAACAGAGAACCAACAATGTTATACATGGAATTTTGACTACATAGAGGATGGGTGCCCCTCAGTTCAGTTCAGTTCAGTTCAGTCCCTCAGTCATGTCTGACATTTGCCAACCCATGAATCACAGCATGCCATGCCTCCCTGTCCAGCACTAACTCCCGGAGTTTACCCAAACTCATGTCCATCGAGTCGGTGATGCCATCCAACCATGTCATCCTCTGCCGTCCCCTTCTCCTCCTGCCCCCAGTCCCTCCCAGCATCAGAGTCTTTTCCAATGAGTCAACTCTTCTCACGAGGTGGCCAAAGTATTGGAGTTTCAGCATTAGCATCAGTCCTTCCAATGAACACCCAGGATTGATCTCCTTTAGGATGGACAGGTTGGATCTCCTTGCAGTCCAAGGGACTCTCAAGAGTCTTCTCCAACACCACAGTTCAAAAGCATCAATTCTTTGGCGCTCAGCTTTCTTCACCGCCCAACTCTCACATCCATACATGACCACTGGAAAAACCATAGCCTTGACTAAATGGACTGTTGTTGGCAAAGTAATGTCTCTGCTTTTCAATATGTTATCTAGGTTGGTCATAACTTTCCTTCCAAGGAGTAAGTCTTTTAATTTCATGGCTGCAGTCACCATCTGCAGTGATTTTGGAGCCCAGAAAAATAAAGTCTGACACTGTTTCCCATTCTATTTCCCATGAAATGATGGGACCAGATGCCATGATCTTCGTTTTCTGAATGTTGAGTTTTAAGCCAACTTTTTCACTCTCCACTTTCACTTCATCAAGAGGCTTTTTAGTTCCTCTTCACTTTCTGCCATAAGGGTGGTGTCATCTGCATATCTGAGGTTATTAATATTACTCATGGCAATCTTGATTCCAGCTTGTGCTTCTTCCAGCCCAGCGTTTCTCATGATGTACTCTGCATATAAGTTAAATAAGCAGGATGACAATATACAGCCTTGACGTTCTCCTTTTCCTATTTGGAACCAGTCTGTTGTTCCATGTCCAGTTCTAACTGTTGCTTCCTGATCTGCATATAGGTTTCTCAAGAGGCAGGTCAGGTGATCTGGTATTCCCATCTCCTTCAGAAATTGGCTGCTTCCCTGGTGGCTCAGAGGTTAAAGCATCTGCCTGCAATGCAGGAGACCTGGGCTCGATCCTTGGGTCAGGAAGATCCCCTGGAGAAGAAAATGGCAACCCACTCCAGTATTCTTGCCTGGAGAATCCCATGGGTGGAGGAGCCTGGTGGGCTACAGTCCATAAGGTCGCAAAGAGTCGGATACGACTGAGCGACTTCACTTTCTTTCACTTTCAGAATTTTCCAGAGTTTATTGTGATCCACACAGTCAAAGGCTTTGGCATAGTCAATAAAGCAGAAAGAGATGTTTTTCTGGAACTCTCTTGCTTTTTCCATGATCCAGTGGATGTTGGCAATTTGATCTCTGGTTCCTCTGCCTTTTCTAAAACCAGCTTGAACATCTGGAAGTTCACGGTTCACGTATTGCTGAAGCCTGGCTTGGAGAATTTTGAACATTACTTCACTAGCGTGTGAGATGAGTGCAATTGTGTGGTAGTTTGAGCATTCTTTGGCATTGCCTTTCTTTGGGATTGGAATGAAAACTGACCTTTTCCAGTCCTCTACCCACTGCTGAGTTTGCTAAATTTGCTGGCTTATTGAGTGCAGCACTTTCACAGCATCATCTTTCAGCATTTGAAATAGCTCAACTGGAATTCCATCACCGCCACTAGCTTTGTTCATAGTGATGCTTTCTAAGGCCCACTTGACTTCACATTCCAGGATGTCTGGTTCTATGTGAGTGATCACACCATCGTGATTATCTGGTCGTGAAGATCTTTTTTGTACAGTTCTTCTGTGTATTCTTGCCACCTCTTCTTAATATCTTCAGCTTCTTTTAGGTCCATACCATTTCTATCCCTGATTGAGCCCATCTTTGCATGAAATGTTCCCTTGCTGCTGCTGCTGCTGCTGCTAAGTTGCTTCAGTCATGTCTGACTCTGTGCGACCCCATAGACGGCAGCCCACCAGGCTCCCCCGTCCCTGGGATTCTCCAGGCAAGAACACTGGAGTGGGTTGCCATTTCCTTCTCCAATGCATGAAAGTAAAAGTGAAAGTGAAGTCACTCAGTTGTGTCTGACTCTTAGCAACCCCATGGACTGCATCCTGCCAGGCTCTTCCATCCATGGGATTTTCCAGGCAAGAGTACTGGAGTGGGTTGCCATTGCTTTCTCCGAAATGTTCCCTTGGTATCTCTAATTCTCTTGAAGAGATCTCTAGTCTTTCCCATTCTGTTATTTTTCTCTATTTCTTTGCATTGGTTGCTGAGGAAGGCTTTCTTATCTCTTCTTGCTATTCTTTGGAACTCTGCATTCAAATGGGTATATCTTTTCTTTTCTTCTTTGCTTTTCACTTCTCTTCTTTTCACAGCTATTTGTAAGGCCTCCTCAGACAGGCATTTGCTTTTTTGCATTTCTTTTCCATGGAGATGGTCTTGATCCCTGTCTCCTATACAATGTCACGAACCTCCGTCCATAGTTCATCAGGCACTCTGTCTATCAGATCTAGTCCCTTAAATCTATTTCTCACTTCCACTGTATAATCATAAGGGATTTGATTTAGGTCATACCTGAATGGTCTAGTGGTTTTCCCTACTTTCTTCAATTTAAGTCTGAATTTGGCAATAAGGAGTTCATGATCTGAGCCACAGTCAGTTCCCCGTCTTGTTTTTGCTGACTGTATAGTTTCTCCATCTTTGGCTGCAAAGAATATAATCAATCTGATTTCGGTATTGACCATCTGGTGGGTGCCCCTAACCCTCACTTTATTCAAGGGTCAACTGCCTATGGCTTTGCAAGTGTTTTCTTGCAGTCTTTGCATTGTCTTTTTCTTTCACGGCTGGTGCTCTTGATATGATATCTAAGAAAAACGCTGACTAATCTGAGATCATGAAGATTTCTTCCTATGTCTTCTTGTAAGAGTTTTATATTCTTAGTCTTTATTACATTTAGGTCTATGATCCACTATGAGTTAATATTTTTATGGGAGATAATGTAAACAATCCTAATTCATTCTTTTGTGTGTGGATAGCCAGTTGTCTCAACACTATTTGTTGAAAAGACTGCTCTTTGAGTGGACCCAGTGAATTGTCACTGCTTCTTTTTCAAAGTCAATTAATTACAAATATTAGGGCATATTTTTGGACTCTCAATTTTATTTAATTGATATATGTATATATATATCCTATATCAGCACAACATTGAGTTATTATTTTTAACCATGTATACATATGAGGAGAAAAATAAGCAAAAAATAAATACATCAAATTATTTAAAATAAAATGTTCTATTGTATTGCTTACCATATGCATTTAAATATTTTCCTCTTGTTTGGCATTTTAAGCTGCTTCCACATTTCATTTATTATAATTAACACAAAATAATCTATTTCAAAGTATTCCTATCAGTGGACTTACTGAATCAAAAGTAAGAATATTTTTAAGATAGATGATAGATAGATATGAAAAAAGGAAGGAGGAAAGGAAGAAGGAAGGAAGGAAAAGAGGAAGGAAATATAGATTTTGAAATTACTTTACATAAAACTTGTATTGATTTACATTCCCAACAAGACTCATTATTTAGAGCAAGTCACTTATCTCATGTGTCAGGTTTCTTATTTGTCAAATAAGGTTAGCAAAGCAAGCCCTCCTCTGTTTATAAGGATACTGCAAGCATGAAATGAAATCCTTGATATAACAGAGCTTTAACAAGTTTTAAAAGTGCTACAGACATATAGCATAGTATTATTTCCATTTATTTTGTCCAATTATATTCAAAGAGAATTTACCTGCCTTCTATAGAGAACTATGAGAGACATACAAATAAAAGAAAAAGAAATTTTAAAAGTAAAGAAATATCTATTTTGGACTGTAAGCTGCTTGAAGGCAGAAACCGTATCAGGAAGAGGATATTAAAAAATTATAGTATAAGAGAATGTGATAGATGCTATAATAAATGTTATAAAAATCCTTTTAATTCACAGGAGATGAGGAGGTTAATTTTAGAAGGGGGAAATGGAAAAGACTTCTCAAAAGAGGTAGTATTTGAGCTAGGAATGGAAAGAGGATTATTACGCTGGGTTTTCCTGCCCCACTAAGAAGGCAACATTTCTGCAGAGAAGTCTATTCTACCTCTGACTCTGTTTATAATTTGTATAGTAAAAGTTGTTTATTACACTTGTTTTATTGTAATAAGGAAACAATTGTTGTTGTTCAGTCACTAAGTCGTGTCCGATTCTTTGCAACCACATGGACTACAGCATGCCCGGCTTCCCTGTCCTCCACTATCTGCTGGAAATTGCTCAAGTTCATGTCCACTGAATCAGTGATGCTATCTAATCATCTCATCCTCTGTTGCCCTTCTCTTCCTGCCTTCAGTCTTTCCCAGCTTCAAGGTCTTTTCCAATGAGTCAGCTATTCACATCAAGTGGCCAAAGTGTTGGAGCTTCAGCTGAAAGGAAACAATATAAAAAGGTAAAAGTAAAATTTTACAATTTTTTAAAGTTACTCTCAATATGATTTGTTTTTATTATTCTTTTTTTCCCTCATTATTTTATTCATCTAACTAGAAAGTTAGGCTTACCATATCAGACCTGGAGTTGTTAAACACGTGTTAGTGGTCAAGTAGAATACAGAAGTTTGGATATGCCTTCCCCCACAAATCTATTCTAGCCTTTAATACAATTTGAAAGGGTCCATTTATATGATTTGACTTCATCCATCATAAGAGGAACTGTCAAAATTATTGACTCTGATTGATCAGGTAAGTTCTCATTTTAACATATAGCTATCATAATCTTACAGAATTTTTACTACCATCATCAAAATACAGTTGTTCTGCAATACTATTGTCTTTGTACTGGAAGACAATTATGCATGAGTCTCTCACATTTCCACATGTCTTGCAAGCAGAGGCTCTTGCAAGAATGTTTATATAGCAAATACCCATGAAAGATAAAGATAGTATCCCCCTCTAGGGTAAAATTCAGATTTGTTTATTGTCCAGTATAATCACATCTTCCTAAAGAAGCCTGGGGACACCTCATCCTCTTGATACCACAAAGCTTGCCTCCCACAGCCCCTGGTTGTTAACTGTGTTCCTGTATGCAATCCCGTGTGCCCTGCAGAGCAGGTCATGTTCTCCTACCCTGAGCTGTGAATGTGTGTGACTAATAAAGCGCTATAGCTCTCCTCTGTGCAATGTTGGGTGTCTCATTTGCTGTTGTTGTTCAGTCGTTAAGTCGTGTCTGACTCTTTGCAACCCCATGGACTGCAGCACATGAGGCTTTCCTGTCCTTCGCCAATTCCCGGAGTTTACTCAAACTCATGTCCACTGAGTCAGTGATGCCATCCAACCATCTCATCCTCTGTTGCCCCTTCTCCTCCTGCCCTTAATCTTTCCCAGCATCAGGATCTTTTCAAATGACTCGGCTCTTCTCATCAGGTGGCCAAAAGTATTGGAGCTTCAGCTTCAGCATCAGTCCTTCCAATGAATATTCAGGACTGGTATCCTTTAAGATTGACTGGTTTGATCTCCTTGCAGTCCAAGGGACTCTCAAGAGTCTTCTCCAGCATCACAATTCAAAAGCACCAATTCTTTGGTGCTCAGCCTTCTTTATGGTCCAACTCTCACATCCATACATGACTTCTGGAAAAACCATACAACAAAGTGATATCTCTGCTTTTTAAAATGCTGTATAGGTTTTTCATAACTTTTATTCCAAGCAGTAAGTGTCTTTTAATTTCATAACTGTAGTCACCATCCACAGTAATTTTGGAGCCCAAGAAAATAAAATCTGTCACTGTTTCCACTTTTTCCTCATTTATTTGCCATGAAGTGATGGACCCAGATGTCATGATTTTAGTTTTTAAATGTTGAATTTTAAGCAAATTTTTTCACTCTCCTCTTTCATCCTCATCAAAGTGTTAGTCACTCAACTGTGTCTGACTCTTTGCGACCCCATGGACTGTAGCCCACCAGGCTCCTCTGTCCATGGAATTCTCCAGGCAGGAATACTGGAGTGGGTTGCCATTCGCTCACCCTCATCAAGAGGCTCTCTAATACCTCTTCACTGATATTATCTGCATATCTGAGATTGTTGATATTTCTCCCCAGTTCAGTTGCTCAGTCATGTCTGACTCTTTACAACCTTATGGACTGCAGCACACCAGGCTTCCCTGTCATCACTAACTCCCAGAGCTTACTCAAACTCATGTCCATAGAGTTAGTGATGCCATCCAACCATCTCATCCTCTGTCATCCCCTTCTCCTCCTGCCTTCAATCTTTCCCAGCATCAGGGTCTTTTCCAATGAGTCAGCTCTTCACATCAGGTGGCCAAAGTATTGGAGTTTCAGCTTTAGCATCAGTCCTTCTTGTGAATATTCAGGACTGATTTCCTTTAGAATGGACTGGTTGGATCTCCTTGCAGTCCAAGGGACTCTCAAGTGTCTTCTCCAACACCACAGTTCAAAAGCATCAGTTCTTCAGCACTCAGCTTTCTTTATAATCCAACTCTCACATCCATACATGACAAATGGAAAAACCATAGCTTTTACTAAATGGACCTTTGTTGGCAATGTCTCTGCTTTTTAATATGCTGTTTAGGTTGGTCATAACTTTTCTTCCAAGGAGCAAGTGTCTTTTAATTTCATGGCTGCCGTCACCATCTGCAGTGATTTTGGAGTTCCCCCAAAAATACCAAATGGATATTTCTCCTAAAAATCTTGATTTAAGCTTGTGAGTCATCCAGCCCGGCCTTTCACATGATGTGCTCTGCATACAAGTTAAATAAGCAGGGTGACAATACACAGCCTTGATGTACTCTTTTCCCAATTTTGAACCAGCCCATTGTTCCGTGTCTGGTTCTAACTGTTGTTTCTTGACCTGCCTACAAGTTTCTCAGGAGACAGGTAAGGTAATCTGGTATTCCCATCTCTGAGAATTTCCCACAGTTTGTTGTGATCCATATAGTCAAAGGCTTTAGCATAGTCAGTGAAGCAGAAGTAGATGTTTTTCTGAAGTTCCTTTGCTTTCTCTATGATCCAGCGTATGTTGGCCATTTGATCTCTGGTTCCTCTGCCTTTTCTAAATCCAGATTGTTTGGCCACATCCATAACTCTAGGGTGAACTCCCTCTCACCAACGGAGTGAAGAGGAGGTGATTAAAACTTCCAGGATAATAAACAATGTTTCCCTATAAAGTAAAAGTTGAACAGGTTAATGTGCAGCCAATTATGAATGACTCAATTTCCCTAAGCTCAGGGTTCCTTAGCTGTGATGCAAACCCACCATGTGCACAGCTTTCACTAAGCCCCCTCTTCATCATCTTGAGGGAAGAGGAGTAGGTGTGGCAAGGGTGCTTGATATGAACATAAAGCTCATGTTGATTGCTGTGCAATAAGTAATGAAGTCCTCTGTTTCTGACCCAGGGGTTTCATATCTTCTGCCAATATCCTTGAAACTGGCATGCAAATAAGTCTCAGGGCCTTCAGAATTCTTGACATTTGTAAAGCCTGATATACCTACCTTGCAGTGCTTTCTTGAGTGTCTTTTCTTTTCAATCAACCAATGTAAGCCCATTTTGCAACGTTTCTAGGTAGGACATAGTCTGGTTCATTTCAAGTTAAAGCATTTGATCAGTCTGGTTCATTGATATCAGAAGTTTTCTTTCTCATACATTATTAAGACCTACAACACTGACTTCTATTGGTTTAAAAATATTGCTACCACTAGTACACTGAATAATAAATCAGTTTTTAAATCATAGATTGATGCTTATGGTAAAATAATCCTAATTAAATAAAGATGGAATTTATTGGATGTTCAGAAAGGTTCTTATTATCCAAGTGTTCATTATTTGAGTCTACACAGTAATTTCCTGCAGGGAGCAAAATTTTCCATAACACAAAAAATTTTCATCAATGTGTTGGTGCTAAGTTGCTTCAGTTGTGTCTGACTCTTTGCAACCCTATGGACTGTAGCCCACCAGGCTCCTCTGTCCATGGGATTCCCCAGGAAAGAATACTGGAGTGGATTGCCATTTCCTTCTCCAGGGGATCTTCCTGACCCAGGGATGGAATCCATGTCTCTTCAGTTCAGTTCAGTCGCTCAATTGTGTCCAACTCTTTGCGACCCCATGGACTATACAGTCTGTGGAATTCTCTATGACAGAATACTGGAGTGGGTGGCCTTTCCCTTCTCCAGGGGATCTTCCCAACCCAGGGATTGAACCCAGGTCTCCCACATTGCAGGCAGATTCTTTACCAACTGCGCCACAAGGGAAGCCCAGGAATACTGGAATGGGTAGACTTTCCCTTCTCCAGCAGATCTTCCCAACCCAGGAATTGAACCAGGGTATCCTACATTGCAGGCGGATTCTTTACCACTGAGCCACAAGGGAAAATGATAGGTATATATGACAAAAGTTACAACTATGACACATAAAGGGACTCAGCTCAGATGATAAAGAATCTGCCTGAAATGCAGGAGACTCAGGTTCAGTCCTTGGGTTGGGAAGATCCCCTGGAGAAGGGAATGGCTACCCACTCCAGTATTCTTGCCTGGAGAATTCCTTGGACAGAGATTACAGTCCATGGTGTCACAAAGAGTCGGACATGATTGAGCGACTTTCACTTTTAACTTTCAAGGTATCAGACACAAGTGTCAGGCATCTTCAAAAGATGATATCCAATGGCCAAGGGTGTGTTGAACAACAGAGTCACATATTAGTGATTGGACAGGACTTTTCACATTGTAATCATTAAAACAAGAGCCAAGTATCCAGACACGTGTAAAACTTTCCTGAAACAATAGTTAAAAAAAAGTTAAGGACAGTTTTTTTTTTTTTTTTCCCATCTCTCTTCTCCCTTCTATGTATGTCACTGCATTTTTCTCTACTTTTAATCACCCTACACCCCCATCCCTCCACATTCTTACCCTTCTTAACTGAAGGCTTGACCCTATCACACTTTCTTACAGCTATTCAGTCTGGAGGTGCAGAGTACTTTAAAAGCTTCAGTACTGACCATCCCAAACATCAAGAAAGCAAAATGGCTCTCCCTCTAAGTGCAGACATGTTTGTGTTTGTGTGTGTGTGTGTGTGTGTGTGTGTATTGTGGGAGATAGTATGCAGGAAGTCATGGTCATGGGCTTCTATCTTTATTTTCAGTTCAAATGCTTTTTCTAATAAATTAGTTCTTACATCAATTGTTGCAGGAAAGGGAAGCTCTGATGAAAACTTCACTAAGGCTTTTGAAACATTAATCAAGAATGTAGGGGGAAAACTTGATTTTAAAGCTTTACAATATAGTGCTTTCAAGTTTTCCAAACTTCAGTCATCTATCAACTCTCAGTTTTTGCTATGTCCAATTATCTGTGCTATAATTCACTTAATATTTTTCTTTAAATCAAGTAAATTTTCTTACTTTGCTTCATTGAAGCACGATACTTGTGAAATTATAGTTTTTTGCCCTAGTTACATCTTCTATACAATTTAAAATATATAATATCCAACATTTACTGAATGAGTACCATGAGACAGATACTGTTCTAAGTGCTAATATGTGCTATGTTAAGTCGCTTCAGTTGTGTCCAACTTTGTGTGACCCAACTTTTTGCAACCCAACTTTTTGCAACCCTATGGACTGTAGCCCACCAGGCTCTGCTGTCTATGGGATTCTCCAGGCAAGAATCCTGGAGTGGGTCACCATTTCTTTCTCCAAGGGCTTTTCCCAACACAGGGTTGAACTCACATCTCTTAAGTCTCCTGCATTGGCAGACAGGAAGCCAAGTGCTTATATTAATTACTTCATATAATCTACACATCAAGCCTATGAATTAGATACTACCATTATTTTCATTTTACAGATGAGAAAACTAAGGCACAGAAGATTAAGTAACATGCTAAAGGCCACATAGCTGGAAGTCTGCAAGAACTAACAAATGAATTGCACGAAGTTACAAGAAAATCAACACAGAAAAAAATCAGTTGCTTTCCTATACACTAACAATGAATTATCTAAAAAGTAAGTCTACCCAAACCCATGTCCATAAAGTCAGTGATGCCATCCAACCATCTCATCCTCTGTCGTCCCCTTCTCCTCCTGCCCTCAATCTTTCCCAGTATCAGGGTCTTTTCAAATGAGTCAGCTCTTCACATCAGGTGGCCAAAGTACTGGAGTTTCAGCTTCAACATCAGTCCTTCCAATGACCACCCAGGACTGATCTCCTTTAGCATAGGCTGGTTGGATCTCCTTGTAGTCCAAGGGATGCTCAAGAGTCTTCTCCAACACCACAGTTCAAAAGCATCAATTCTTCAGCTTCCATTAAAAAAAAAGAGACTTTTTAAAAGCTTACATTAATATCCCTAGAAAATTAAGAAATTATCATATCCATAGTACAAGAGCAGAATTCTTTGGAAAAAGAATAAAAAATAAGAAGATACTTCTGGAATTAAAAAAAATCAATTTCATTAAGATGTTAGAAGATAAAGTAGAGCAAATCTTCTGTTTAAAAAGCAAAATAGCCAAAAGTTACACAGGAACAAACACTCTATTTGAATAGCCATATACATATTAAAGAAATGGAATCAATAATTAATAACCTTCCAAACCAGACAGTACTATGCCCAGAGGTCACTGTTGAATTCTGCCAAACATTAAAGGAAGAAATTGTACCAATTCTATATGATCTCTTCTAGAAGATAGAAGCAGAAGGAATACTTCTTAACTCATTCTGTGAGACCAACAACATCCTAATACAAATACCAGACAAAGACATTACAAGAAAAGAAAGCTACAGACCAATATCTCTCATGAACATCAATTCAACCAATACAATATTGTAAAGTAAAATAATAATAATAAAATTTAAAAAAAATCCTCAACAAAATAGCAGCAAATTGAATCCAATAGAGAATTGAAATCCAATATAGAAAGGATTTTACACAATGGCCAAGTGGGATTTATCTTAGGTATGTAACACTGGTTCAACATTTGAAAATCAATTAATGTAACCCACCAACAAGCTAAAAAAGGAAAAATCAAACAAAATCAATAGACGTAGGAGGAAACCAGAATTGAAAGAGACACGTTTACCCCAATGTTCATCACAGCACTGTTTACAGAAGCTAGGACATGGAAGCAACCTAGATGTCCATTGGCAGAAGAATGGATAAGAAAGCTGTGGTACATATACACAATGGAATATTACTCAACTATTAAAAAGAATGCATTTGAATCAGTTCTAATGAGGTGGATGAAACTGGAGCCTATTATACAGAATGAAGTAAGTCAGAAAGAAAAACACCAATACAGTATATTAATGCATATATATGGAATTTAGAAAGGTGGTAATGATGACCCTATATGTGAGACAGCAAAAGAGACACAGATATAAAGAACAGACTTTTGGACTCTGTGGGAGAAGGTGAGGGTGGGATGATTTGAGACAATAGCATTGGAACATATATATTACCATATATGAAATAGATCACCAGTCCAAGTTCAATGCATGAAACAGGGCACTAAAAGCTGGTGCACTGGGACAACCCTGAGGAATGGGATGGGGAGGGAGGTGGCCGGGGGTGTTCAGGATGGGGGCCATATGTACACCCATGGCTTGTTCATGTCAATGTATGGCAAAATCCACTACACTATTGTAAAGTAATTAACCTCCAATTAAAATTAATTAATTAATTTAAAAAATAGAGGTAGAAAAAGCATTTCACAAAATCCAAGAATCATTCATGATTAAAACTCTCAGCATAGTAGGACTAGAGGGTGACTCAATAAAGAACATCTATAAGAAACCTACAACTAACATCATATTTAATGGTAAGAAACTAGAATCTCTTCGGCTAAGATGAGGAACAAGACAAGGACATATGGTCATCACTTCTTTACAACATTGAACTGCAAATTCTATTGATCGTTAATGCGATAAGACAATAAAAGGATCTAAAAGGTAAACTTATAGAGAAAGAAGTAAAACTTTCATTGTTTGCAGATGAAATGACAGTCTATGAAGAAAATCCAAAAAAATTGACCTAAAATTCCTGGAATTAATAAGCAATGATAGGGAAAATATAGGATACAAGATTCACACAGAGAGGTCAGCCACTTTCCTATATACCATCAATGAACAAGTTAAATTTGATATTAAAAACACAATACCATTTTTTAAAATCTCTTATGTTTTATTTTATATTCCTCTGTTTTGATGATTTTCCCAACCCACCCACTGCTACTACTTCTTTTTTTAATTTATTTATTTTTAGTTGAAGGATAATTGCTTTACAGAATTTTGTTGTTTTCTGTCAAACCTCAACGTGAATCAGCTATAAGTATACATATATCCCTTCTCTTTTGAACCTCCCTCCTATCTCCCTCCCCATCTCACCCCACTAGGTTGATCAGAGTCCCTGTTTGAATTTCCTGAGCCATACAGCAAATTCCCATTGGCTATCTATTTTACATATGGTAATGTAAGTTTCCATATTACTCTCAACATACATCTCACCCTCTCCTCCCCTCTCCTCATGTCCATAAGTCTATTCTCTATGTCTGTTTCTCCATTGCTGCCCTGCAAATAAATTCTTCAGTACCATTTTTCTAGATTTTGTATATATGCATTAGAATATGATATTTATTTTTCTCTTTCTGACTTACTTCACTCTGTATAAAAGACTCTAGGTTCATCCACCTCATTAGAACTGACTCAAATGCATTCCTTTTTAAAAACACAATACCATTTACATTAAAACCAAAAAATGAAATACTTAGATGTAAATCTGACAAAATATGTACAAGATATATATGAAGAAAATTACAAATCTTTCTAATGAAAGAAATCAATCAAGGACTAAATAAATGGAGAAATATTCCATGTTTATGGATAGGAAGACTCAAAATAGCCAAAATATTGGTTATTCTCAGCTTGATCTATAGATTCAATGCAACCCCAATCAAAACACCAGGACTTTATTTAGTGAATATTGACAAACTTACCCTACTGTTTTTACAGAGGGGCAAAAGACTCAGAATGACCAGCAAAATATTGAAGTAGAAGAACAAAGTTGGATGACTGAACCTATCCAACTTCAAGACTTACTGTAATCACGACAGTGTGGCACTGGCAAAAGAATAGACAAACAGATCAATGGAACAAAATAAAGAGCCCATAAACTGACCTAGATAAATACAGTTAACTGATATTTCATAAAGGAGTAAAGACAGTACAAGGGAGCAAAAACAGTCACTCCAAGAAATGGTGCTAGAGTAATCAGACATCCACATCCAAAGTAACATCTAGACACAGATCTTCCACTCTTCATAAAAAGTACTGCAAAATGCATTATAAACTTCAATGTAAAACCACAGATTAAGATTAAATACTTGCAAAATACATTTGATAATGTTCTGTTATCTAAAATACACAGACTCTTAAGACACAACAATAAGAAAACAAACAAGATTTTAAAATGGGCCAACAACTTTAACAGACACTTCACCAAAGAAGATATACAGATGGGAAGTAAGTACATAAAAAGTTACTCACATCATATTTCACCAGGGAAATGAAAATTAAAACAACAATGAAATACCACTATACAACTATTAGAATGGCCAAAATCCAGAGCACCAACACCACCAAATGCTGACCAGGATGTATAGCAACAGGAGCTCTCATTTATTGCTGGTGGGAATACAACATGGCACAGCCACTTTGTAAGACAGATTGGTAGTTTCTCACAAAACTGAACATGCTCTTACCATACAATCCAGCACTCCTCATTATTTACTCAAAGGAGTTAAAAACTTATGTCCACACAGAAACCTGCATACAAATGTTTATAGCAGCTTTATTCAAGATTGTCAAAACTTGGAAGCAAGTAAGATATCCTTCAGTAGGTGAATGTACAAATAAACTGTGGTAGATTCAAACATTGAAATATTACTCACCACTAAATATAAATGAGCCATGAAGCCATGAAAAGACATGGAGGAATAGTAAATGCATATTATTAAGTGAAATAAGCCAATCTAAAATGCTACATATTATATGATTCCAACCATGGGACATTCTTGATAAAGCAAAACTATACGGACAGTGAAAGGTGGCTTCTAGGAGTTAGTGAAGAGGGAGAGATGAATAGGTGGAGCAGAGAGAATTTTTAGGGAAGTGAACCTATTCTGTATGATACCATAGTGGTAGACACATGTCATTGGCATTTTTCAAAACCCATAGTGTATACAACACCAAGCATGAACCCTAATGTAAAGTATGGACTTCAGGTGATTATGATGTGTCCATGTAAGTTCATCAACTGTCATAAGCGTACCATTCTGGTAGGGGATTTTGAGAGTGTGGGAGGCTATGCATGCATAAGGGCCAGGGGTACATGGGCAACCTCTGTACCTTCCATTCACTGATGCTCTTACCCTAAACTGCTCTAAAATATAAAGTGTATTTTTTTCAAAAAAGCAAAACCAGAAGATAAAGAGGTAAAAAGAAGAGAAAGATAATAAAATTTGAGGGCCAGAGAGTATAATACCCACCTAATAAAAGTTCGGAAAGAGTGAAAATGAAGGGCATGAAATTATCTAATAGTGCAAGAAAATTTTCCAAAATTGAGGGATACAAGTCCCTAGTATACTTGGTAAGTACCTGCTGAGCCCACCAAATGCCCAGCAACATCCATGAAAAGAGCTTGACCATTTGGAAGTGATTTGCCTATCATCAATTAAGCTTATGGAGGTTTCTTTTTTTGATTTATTTTTTAATTGGAGGAAAATTGCTTGCCAATGTTGTGTTAGTTTCTTCCATACAACAATGCAAATCAGCCATAATTATACATATATCCCCGTCCTCTTGAGCTTCCCTCCCCTCCCCCATCCTACCCCTCTAGGTCATCACAGATCTTGTGTTATAAAAGATAATTGTTCTTTTTCAGTAGCTCCCACGTGGTACAGCGGTAAAGAATCTGCCTGCCAGTACAGGAGACACAAGAGACACAAGTTCAGTCCCTGGGTCAGGAAGATCCCCTGGAGCAGAGCATGGCAACCCACTCCAGTACTCTTGCCTCAAGAATCCCATGGACAGAGGAGCCTGGTGGGTTACAGTTCATAGGGTTGCACAGAGTAGGACACGACTGAGTGACTGAGCACACACACACACATAATATAAGGCTTTTGAATACATTACAGCCACTTCAGTGGAGTTTTCATTAGAATCAGTTAGCTGGATCAAAGTGCTGATGAGGCCCCAGTCATCGGCTAAAACCCTGGGTGGGCCATTCAATTAATTCTGTTCCATGCCCAGCCTCTTAACATTGAACACGAGGGAGGCAGTGTTAGTACAGATGGGTCAGTTCAAAACCCACCCCCAGTAAAGCATTCCAACTACCTGTCCTAGTGGAAGTTCTGTATCTTCATGTATAAAAGGCAGACCCCTAATTTTGGATAATCAAAATTTACTAATTATTTTATATAGTCAACTACTATCCATATACTGGGTTGGATCTGGGTCTTGAAATATTCTCTGGAGAAGGAAATAGTTGGATTCTCTGTATTTTTTGGTGGTTTCCTAGTTTTCTTTATTCATGTAAAAATTCAAGCAAGAGCCCAAAAGTTATTTTTCATGCTAGTATTTCCAAGCACACGAATTTTATATGCCAGTCAGATTTATTGTAATAGAAATAGAATGAATTAAGTCAGCTGCTTCTAGATGTTTGTGATTGATTTTCCAGAGCACCTTGGAGACTGCCCATTTATCTCCTACTGTTCTTAATTTAAAAAAAAAAAAAATACATCTTTGGTAAGGCCTATGCTATTTTCCATCTATCCTCCTTGGCACCTACTACTACATAGCACCACATGTTCTTTTCATGCGAGTTGCTTGATTTTACCACGTTTCTCTGAGGTTCTTTTTTTCTCCCTATGATCACTGTTTTTTTGTCAAATTCTCTTTGAATGATCGCTTTCTTTTCCTGTCTCTATTTCACGCTCACTTTTGAATGATACTTTTGGTAATATCCAAAAGGCTTATTTAGAAAGAAAAAGATCAGTAGGAAGAAAAACATTTTCTCTTACTCTAGGTTTTTCTCACATCTTAAAATATGATATTCTATTAATCTTGAAGATTTTTTAAGTTTTCAAAAGTGAATATTAGTCAAGCCACAGTATAAGGCAATGCAGAGTCCGTTTACCTTTCTATGGCTCAATTTTATTCTTTGTAAAAGGCAGTCACTAATTTGTCCAGAGGTGATTCTCCTGGAATATAAGTAACTTCTTTCTTTTTTTTGTTACTTCTTTCTCATTGGTCTCTGCCTAAGCACTCTGAGCAGAGTCTGTCCTGTAAGATGAAGAAACTGAGGGACAGAGACCCATTGTGATTTGATGAAGGTCACACGGCTTGTCTGTGGCCTTCAGAAATAGTTTGGTAAATTCAGGACACCAGTCTTCCCACTCAATTGTAAATCATTTAAACTCAGATTTAAGTATAATACCTTGCCTTGCTTACAGTGCCACAGCAGTCATTTTATTGTTACTGGCAGAGAAGGGGAGGGGGGGAATGAAAACTAATACAGTGGTTGAAAGTTAAATCTCTTTAACAGGCTAAGCTTAAAAACAAACTTACTGTTTTCCTTCAGTTCTTCGTTTTGCACCCTAGATTTGGTCTTTCTTGAAGAACATATGAAAAATTATTCCTTTGTCTTCTCTAGGGACAACTATCCCTGCTATAGTGAGAAGAGCCCTGTAAAAGCCCTGATTCTAGATGGATCATTAGCTATGTTACTTTGGGTAAGTTGTTTCATGACTGGCCTTCAGTTTTCTTGCCTTTAAAAATGAGGATTAGAGCAGAAAATTGCCAAGATCATTTTAGTCCCAACTTTTCTTCATGCTAAAATAAATAAAAGAAACCACACTCTGTGAGTGAGCACATGGAGTAAATAGAGAAGAAAGAAAAGAGACCAACCTTCGGTCAGGACTCTACACAAAGAAAAGTCCAAAGAGGTATGAAGCTGAGAAGTATGAGATGCTGTTAGCAACCTAGAAATGGATTTAGATATCATTTGGTATAGGTTCGTCATTTTACAGAGAACCTAAAGACTTGGATTAGATGGTCAAATTCCACCCCTAAGCTGTACTTTTTTGTTTATTGGTGTAGTTACCAATCAAAGGGAATATAGGATGAGCTGGAAGCAAGGACCTTAAGAAGTGAAGAGTATGGAAAGACAGAGTCTGACCATAATCTACAGAAAATGGACACCACTCTTTCAGCCAAACACTGATAACGTCATTCGTAACATAACAGAATGTTTGACACTTGGCAAACATTCTGTGAGGCTATGCACCCATGAACACAGAGGCAGACAAATAAACTCATATTTCTCAAATTTAGGAATGCATGAGAATGATCTGAGGAAACTTGTTAAAACACAGATTCCAGGGTATGGCTCCTGGGATTGTGATTCAGTAGGTCTGTAATTACACCCACCAATCTGTATCTTTAAAAAAGTATTGCTGGTGATTCTAATGCAAGTCAGAACATACTGTAAGAAACTCTGGAGTAGAGAGAATAGATCAGACTGCTTCTATCTGGCACCCGTTCGTATATGGCCCATTAGAACAAGGTCTTCCAAGAAAAGAGTGCTCTACAGTGAGTTTTCTTTCACATTAAAAAGTCAAAAGCAATACACAAAAGATTCAGGTATAATCCAAATCCAAGAATAGTATTTACTGACTGAAATAGATATAGGCTGCTAATTATCCCCTCTATCTTTAGCATCTTCATCATCACCTTTAATTATCTTTGCCCCTTGAGCATTTTAATCTACCATAGACATTATTTTACTAAACTTTACAGCAGCATTTGAAACATTTCGTATACTCTAAAGTAATGACCACCTCCACTTTTTTGAAATTCTTGCTTCACTTGACTTGCATGACATCAAGTTTTCAAGATTTAGCTCTTAATTTTCTGGCAGTGACTACTTAGTTTCCTTTGTGATACCTTCTTCCTATTCCCATTCCTGATAGGATGCTGATCTCCTCTGTTCTGGCCCTCTTCTCATTCTAAACATTCTTCTTGGGCAAGGTCATCTTTTCAAGGGGCTTCATTTAACATCTACTAAATTTTAATCTCTAGACCAGATCTCTCTCCTGACCTGAATAGTCAGTCATCTCCTTGACTTCTCCACTTGAATAATGCTCAAGCACCTCTAACTTGGCCTGTCCAAAACTGAGGATCTAGCCATGAAAATTAGGAAAGGAAAGAAATAAATGGCAGCAGAAATGGAAAGGAAGAAAGTGAAATAAAACTGACAAATAAAGCTATTTGTAGATGACATGACCATATAATGGAGAAAAATCTAAATAAGCCACTAAAAAAACTATTGGAACTAATAAACAAGTTCAGCAAGGTTTCAGGATATAAGATCAATATACAAAAGCTAGTTGTATTTCTATACACTAGCAATGAATGATATAAAATGAAATTAAGAAAATAATTCCATTTACAATAGTATCAAAAAGAATAAAATCTTAGGATGTAATTTAACCCAAAAATGCAAGACTTGTACACTGGAAACTAGATAACATAATTGAAAGACATTAAGGAAGACCTAGATAAATGAAAAGACATCATTCTATGTTCATGGATTGGAAGAGTTAATACTGTTAAGAAGGCAGTACTGCACATAGGTCTACAGAGTCAAAAATAACCCCCATCAAAGTTATAACATTCTCTTTTGCAGAGACTTAAAGGCTAATCTTAAATTTTATATTGAAATTCAAGGGACACATAACATCCAAAAACAATCTTGAAAAACAACAACAGAGATGAAGGAGTCACAATTTCTGATATAAAAACTTATTACAAAAGCTACAATAATCAAAACAATGTAAAACTGGCATAAGGATAGACCATTTAGATGACCATCCATCATATCCATGGATATGATATTCCATTTAGACCAATGGAATAGAATTACAATAAACCCAAACCTCTTTGGTAAGTTGATTTTTGACAAAGGTGCCAAGACCATTAAATGAGAAAAAACAATCTTTTCAGCAAATGGTGCTATATACACTGGATATCCACATGCAAAAGAATGAATTTAGATCTGTACCTCACACCACATGCAAAAACTAATTCAAAATGAGTCAAAGACTTAAATGAAATGGCTAAAACTGTAAAACTCCTAGGAAAAAATCATAGGGATAAATTTTCTCACCTTGGATTTGGCAAGGTACTCTTAGATATGACATCAAAAGCATAAGTAACAGAAGAAAAATATGTAAGTTGAAAATTAAAACCTTTGTGAATCAAAGGACATTATCAATAACTATTAAGGTCATCCATAGAATGGGAGAAAATATTTGCAAATTGTATGCTTAACAAAGGATTGGTATCTATAATAGATCATAAAATCTCTTCTAACTCAAAAATAAAAAGACAAATAACACCATTTAAAATGATCAATGGATTTGAATAGACATTTAAAGGATATACAAATGGCTAATAAGCACATAAGTCTCCTTAGTTAAAGTCGCTCAGTTGAGCCCAACTTTTTGTGACCCCATGGACTATATAGTCCATGGAATTCTCTAGGACAGAATACTGGAGTGGGTAGCCTTTCCCTTCTCCAGGGGATCTTCCCAACCCAGGAAACAAACCCAGGTCTCCCACATTACAGACAGATTCTTTACCAACTGAGCTATCAGAGAAGCCCTGACAGAAGCTTCTTCTTCTGACAGAAGCAGAAGATATTAAGAAGAGGTGGTGAGAATACACAGAAGAACTGTACAAAAAAGATCTTCATGACCCAGATAACCAAGATGGTGTGATCACTCACCTAGAGCCAGACATCCTGAAATGTGAAGTCAAGTGGGCCTTAGGAAGCATCACCACGAACAAGGCTAGTGGAGGTGATGGAATTCCAGTTGAGCTATTTCAAATCCTAAAAAATGATGCTGTGAAAGTGCTACACTCAATATGCCAACAAATTTGGAAAACTCAATAGTGGCCACAGGACTGGAAAAGGTCAGTTTTCATTCCAATCCCAAAGAAAGGCAATGCCAAAGAATGTTCAAACTACCACACAATTGCACTCATCTCACACGCTAGCAAAGTAATGCTCAAAATTCCCCAAGCCAGGCTTCAACAGTATGTTAACAGAGAAATTCCAGATGTACAAGCTGGATTTAGAAAAGACAGAGGAACCAGATATCAAATTGCCAACATCCGTTGCATCATCGAGAAAGCAAGAGCATTCCAGAAAAATATCTACCTCTGCTTTATTGACTAAATCAAAGCCTTTGACTATGTGGATCACAACAAACTATGGAAAATTCTTAAAGAGATGAGAATATCAGGCCACCTTACCTGCCTCCTGAGAAATCTGTATGCAGGTCAAGAAGTAACAGTTAGAACTGGACATGGAACAACAGACTGGTTCAAAATTGGAAAAAGAGTATGCCAAGGCTGTATGTTATCACCCTGCTTATTTAACTTATATGCAGAGTACATTATGAGAAATGCTGGGCTGTATGAAGCACAAGCTAGAATCAAGATTTCAGGGAGAAACATCAATAACCTCAGGTATGCAGATGACACCATCCTTATGGCAGAAAGCAAAGGCTCTATAAGAAGAGTCTCTTGATGAAAGTGAAAGAGGAGAGTGAAAAAGTTGGCTTAAAACGCAACGTTCAAAAAACTGAGATCATAGCATCTGGTCCCATCACTTTATGGCAAATAGTTGGGGAAACAATGGAAACAGTGACAGAATTTATTTTCTTGGGCTCCACTATCACTGCAGATGGTGATTGCAGTTATGAAATTAAAAGACACTTGCTCCTTGGAAGAAAAGCTATGACCAACCTAGACAGCATATTAAAACACAGAAATATTACTTTGCCAACAAAGGTCTGTTTAGTCAAAGCTATGGTTTTTCCAGTAGTCATGTATGGATGTGAGAGTTGGACTATAAAGAAAGCTGAGTGCAGAAGAATTGATGCTTTTGAACTGTGGTGTTGGAGAAGACTCTTGAGAGTCTGTTGGACTACAGGGAGATCCAACCAGTCTATCCTCAAGGAAATCAGTCCTGAATATTCATTGGAAGGATTGATGTTGAAAATGAAACTCCAATACTTTGGCCATCTGATGTGAAGAACAGACTCACTGGAGAAGACCCTGATGCTGGGAAAGATTGAAGGCAGGAAGAGAAGGGAATGACAGAGGATGAGATGGTTGGATGGCATCACCGACTTGATGGACATGAGTTTGGGCAAACTCATGTCACTGCCCAAAAATGTTAGATGGTCCCTCAGAAACTTAAACATAAAATTATGAAATGGTCCAGCAATTCTCCTCCTAAGGACATACTCAAGAGAATTTTAAAACATATGTTCACACAAAAACTTTTACATGAATGTTCATTCATAGCAACATTTGACTTCTTTTATTTAGGGTAATGTTTTCAAGATTCAGTCACGTTGTACCATGTAGAAGCATTTCATTCTTCTTTATTGCCTAACAATATTCCATTGCATGTCTATACTATATTTTACTTAATCATTCATCA
Organism: Bos taurus; assembly: GCF_002263795.3. Taxonomy (NCBI): domain Eukaryota; kingdom Metazoa; phylum Chordata; class Mammalia; order Artiodactyla; family Bovidae; genus Bos; species Bos taurus. The sequence continues at coordinate 49,565,520 of NC_037357.1, forward strand.
GGTAGATGGAAATTTTTATTGCATTGTTTATGGAATGCTGTTCAATTGTCAATACGGTTCTTGTATTGAAAAGTAAGGATATCTGTGATATATTTTTAAATGGCAATTCACATAGAAGACAAATATGAATATTTTATAAGATGATATATTTTTCAGACTATTAATAAAGTATATATACACACATACATGTGTATGTGAGTGTGAATTTTCACTTGAAGAGTTCAGTTCAGTTCAGTCGCTCAGTTGTGTCCAACTCTTTGCAACCCCATGAATCGCAGCAAGCCAGGCCTCCCTGTCCATCACCAACTCCCAGAATTCACTCAAACTCACGTCCATCGAGTCGGTGATGCCATCCAGCCATCTCATCCTCTGTCGTCCCCTTCTCCTCCTCCCCCCAATCCCTCCCAGCATCAGAGTCTTTTCCAATGAGTCAACTCTTCACATGAGGTGGCCAAAGTACTGGAGTTTCAGCTTTAGCATCATTCCTTCCAAAGAACACCCAGGACTGATCTCCTTTAGGATGGACTGGTTGGATCTCCTTGCAGTCCAAGGGACTCTCAAGAGTCTTCTCCAACACCGCAGTTCAAAAGCATCAATTCTTCAGTGCTCAGCTTTCTTCACAGTCCAACTCTCACATTCATACATGACCACAGGAAAAACCATAGCCTTGACTAGACGGACCTTTGTTGGCAAAGTAATGTCTCTGTTTTTGAATATGCTATCTAGGTTAGTCATAACTTTCCTTCCAAGGAGTAAGGGTCTTTTAATTTCATGGCTGCGATCACCATCTGCAGTGATTTTGGAGCCCAAAAATATAAAGTCTGACACTGTTTCCCCGTCTATTCCCCATGAAGTGATGGGACCAGATGCCATGATCTTCGTTTTCTGAATGTTGAGCTTTAAGCCAACATTTTCACTCTCCTTTTCACTTTCATCAAGAGGCTTTTCAGTTCCTCTTCACTTTCTGCCATAAGGGTGGTGTCATCTGCATATCTGAGGTTATTGATATTTCCTCCCCGCAATCTTGATTCCAGCTTGTGCTTCTTCCAGCCCAGCATTTCTTGTGATGTACTCTGCATATAAGTTAAATAAGCAGGGTGACAATATACAGCCTTGACGTACTGAAGAGTAAAGGATATTAAAATAATACTCACTAAACTATTAATGGTTAATTTGTGGATTGTAGAGGTAAGGAATAAACTTTCATTTTTTTTTTTTACTTCTTACTTTTGATTGATTATTTCCCAGTGAAGATGTACTTCTTTTGTAACAGAAAAAATTTTAAACACTCCTTCCACCCTAAAATTCTTTCAGTTGCTCAAACGTTCCATTCTCTTTCACATTTTCAAGATTTTATCCATGATTTCCTTCTGCCTAAAACACTATTTCTCTTGATAGCTTTGCCTGCCTATTCATCTTGCAAGTTTTGATTCCTCCATCATTTTCTCCTGGAAGCCTGCCCTAAGTACCCTTCCCTTGAACTGAACTAAACCTCCCTGTAACCTTGCAGAGCAGGCTTTCCTCTGCATTCCAAAGCACCCCATACTGCCTTAAGATAGCACTTAGCACACACTGGGCTGTGATAGTTGCATTCCCTGTCTTCACCATTATACTGTTTTATATACTACAGCATTCTCAATAGATATTCAATATTTATTGAATTGATTTAGTGATTTTTGGACAGGACATTACTGAAAATCCCATTTTTTTTAATTCCAAAAAATAAAGAAATATAGAAGACATTGACCATCTGGTCAAAGCTATGGTTTTTCCAGGAGTCATGTATAGATGTGAGAGTTGGACCATAAAAAAGACTGAGCACCAAAGAATTGATGCTTTTGAACTGTGGTGTTGGAGAAGACTCTTGAGTGTCCCTTGGACCACAAGGAGATCAAACCAGTTAATCCTAAAGGAAATCAATCCCAAATAATCATAATTGGGACTGATGCTGAAGCTGAAGTTCCAATATTTTGGCCACCTGATGCAAAGAGCTAACTCATTGAAAAAGACCCTAATGCTGGGAAAGTGGAAAAGACTGAAGGCAGGAAGAGAAGGGAATGATAGCAGATGAGACAGTTGGATGGCATCACCGATTCAATGGACATGAGTTTGAGCAAGCTCCGGGAGATGGTGAAGGACAGGGATGCCTGGTGTGCTGCAGTCCATGGGGTTGCAATGAGTCGGACAAGACTGAGCAATGGAAAAACAACAAATGGAAAACAACAATGGAAAAACAACAAAAAAAGACACTAAAGAAGGGAGCAAGAGAAAGCTAACTCAGAGATATCTTTCTTTAATCCAGATGAAGAGCTAGGTGGACAGGCAGAAGGAAAAAAAAAAAAACAAAAAACAAAGCGGCCTGATAGAAAAAGAGATCTGGGCAACATGGTCTGTCATAACTTCATCTTTCCCCTGAAATCAATTTTCCACCCACAATGGACTACTCAGTACTCCCACAATCCAAACACATACTTATACACCTATAAAATTTTCATTTATTATTGCAGCCCCAAATGCTCTTCCACATTCTCTGTATCCACCCAAATCCTATTTTTGACAGGCTTTTGACCTTGTAGAGGCTTCTGACAGAATTCACTACTGCCATCTTTGTCAAACCTAACCTTCTCTTGGCTTTTGTGACACCTCAGTGTTTTCCTCCCTTTTTCTTGGCTACACTATTTCAATCTCATTTGACAGCTCCTCCTCCTCCATCATTTGACTCCTAATGCTGGAATTTCTGCAATGAAATCCATCCAGCCAATGGACGAATGGAAGAGGCCATGATGAAAAGACCAGTGTAGCCCACAGTGCCATAGACAGTGGAGTGATAATCAACAAACTCCCGAGGGAACCAAAGTGTGACCCAAGAATTTTCTATCCTATCAGTTTGCACTTCAACACACAGATATTCTCAAGCCTGCCAAAGTTCAAGAAATGCAACACTCATGAGGGCTGGTTTAAAAAAAATAACTAGCATCTTATAAAACCTAGACAACCAAGAGATACATGAAAACAAAGAACTCAGGAATAAAGAAGCTGTAATAAAAGGAGTAGTGTTAGGCACTGAATTCATTTAAACACAGAAGCAGGACCGAACAACTTAGAGAATTCTAGGTGGAGAACAGAATATAAATGTTATAAACTATGAGAAGGTAAAAATAATAATATAGCTAACAAAAATCATGAGATGGAAGGAAAAGTGTATTTCATCACATTATATAATGATAACTTATTTCCTCATATTTATAATAATAGTTCATTATGTACCAGGCACTGTGTCAAGTATTATGTATGTATTAACTCTTTTATTCTTTACAATCCAGTGAAGTAGGAAATTTTTTAACATTTTATTTTATATTGAAATATAGCCAAAATGTTGTGATAGTTTCAGATGGACAGCAAAGGGACTCAGCCATACATACACATGTTTCCATTCTCCCCCTTATGAAGTAGGCACTTTTTAGTCTTCGTTCTAAAAACGAGAAAACTGAGGCAAATAGAGATTAAATTATTTGCCTACCTTATAGCTAGTAAGTTGCAGAACTGAGCTTAACCCAAGCAGGCTGTCTTCAGAACCCATATCCTTAATCAACTAGCCAGGGAATCAGTCTAACACTCTCAAGAACTGAAACATGGAGATAAAAATATAGTAACTATAACTTCTTTGTATTTTCCAAATCTTTAATCTTAACTTTAAAAGTCTTTCAGAGACTACTATTTCTTGAGAGGGAAGAAACATTTATCTGAAATTTGTCAGTTTCTTTACTTTCACTTTAATCTATTAGTCTTTTGTTCAACTTCTGACTTTTTGAAAGAGCATGTATATTATTTCTATTAAAATTTTATATCTATCCATTCCTTAATCCTTTATAATAAAAGCGATGTCCAGAATAATGTTCATTAATCTTAGTAATTAATGTTTATGAACTATTTACTATTTGCCAGATAGCAAAGTAAGCACTTCAAATGGATTATCTTATTATCACAGCAATCTTATAGTTACTATTTTTATCCTCTTTTATTCAGATAAGCAAATTAAGGCACATACTGATTAGTTCTATTTCCTGCAGGTTTCTGGAGGTATTTTTTCCCTCCTTTTTGTACTTCTCTATATTGCTGGCTTATTTTATAACGAATACTGCATGCATTTTTTAATAAAATGCAAAAACCATTGTAAAAGCATATTTTTAAATAAATAACTCTTGAAGATTCCCAGTGGTCAGCCTTAAGCCTTTCTCTCCTGTTCTGTACTCATTTTCTAAACCATGTCATCAACTCCCATAGTTTTGAATACCATTCACAGGTAAATGGCTCCCAAATCTCTATTTCTACTTCAGGGCCCGTCTTTTGAATTCCAGACACATATGTTCAACTGCCAACAAGATATCCCCTTTTTATGCTTCATAAGCACCTCAAATTCAACATGTCCAAAATCATACTCATCACCCCAATCTGGTCCTCCATGTTTCATAATCTAATAGATGATAGCACTCTCCATCCAAATGCATAATCCACAAACACATGAATCATTTTTTATTCCTCTCCTTCTCTCACCCTGTGGATCCAATTTCTCACCAAAAGCATGCTACCTCTACTTCTCTCTACTGTCTACTTATCTCCATCTCTACTACCACTTCCTTTATCCAAGGCATCATAAGCTCTTGCAATTACCTTCTAACTGGTCAACCTTTAAACCACTCTTGCCCCCCTTACAATTCATCCTTCTCACAACAGCCAAACAGATGCTAATCAACATAAAAGGAACTGTGTATCTCCCCTGCTTAAAACCCTTCAATGAATTCCCACTGTTTTTAGAATAAACTAAGAAATTCCACACACTTTGTGGTAGCAACTGCAAATTGCCTACCTAATGTGTTTTCCCCTTTTCTAATAAAACCAGTAGATTTTTTTAGGAGTAGTAATAGACTAAATTGAAAATGAAACCTCCTCATACTCTATTGTAGCTAAAGGTGGCCATCCAACCCAGTTCTATCTAATAGATAAATGGGGCTTCCAGGAAAACTTACTTTCCTGATGGAATGAGACAGACTTAACTGTCATATGTTTGTTTTTTGTTTTTTTTTGTCCTTTGCATTCTTTCCTTTTGCTTCCTGGAAGTAGAACAGCAGGAAGCCTGAAGATAGAAGCCATGCTCACTGGATCATAGAACAAAAAGATAGATGCTTGAGTCCTGAAACTTATGAGTCCTGAACTGTTGACATTGAGGTTCCTTTATGTTAGAAAAGTAAAGTTTTTATTTTGTTAAACCACCATAACTTGGTTTCTGTTACATGCAGCCTAAGAGTCCTAATAGATACAATCTTGTATGATATAGTCCCTGCCTACCTCTTCAGACTTATCTCAAGCAACTCTCCTCCACATTCACTATATTACCACCACACTGACTTTCCTTTTATTTTTCAAACACAATCTCTTTTCTGCTTCAAGGTATTTGGATTTGCTGACCCCTCTGCCTGGAATAATCTCTTTCCCACTCTTCACAGGCTAATTTCCACTCATTATTTAGATCTGAGCTTAAGGGACTTCTCTTTAGTGTGGGCTTCCCTGACCACCCCCTCCCAATCTAAATTAGGTGTTTTCATAATATTCCTTGAACTTTTCCTTCTTAGCCTGTTTTGTTATTTATATATATTTTTTTTATTTGAAGGGTTTTCCCCCTTTAGTTTAACTTCTGTCTCCCTAAATAGCTTCTGAGCTCTATAATGTCAGGGACTGTGTTTGTCTTGTCCACTACTGAGTATGTATCTAGCCCCTACAACAGTGCTTGCCACATAGAGTGCTAGTAAGTGAACAACCTACTGAAATTTCAGGTGCTTTGTGTCATTTTCCCTGCTCTCCTGAATCAGAATTAATCATTCCTCTTTCTGTGCTTCTATGGCATATCAATTGGACCTTTATTTTATTTCATGTTTTAAAGGATCTCAAAGTCTACTCAGAAGAAAAACACAGAAACTACTTATAATACAGTGTAACAAGTGCAACATTTGAAGTATGAGCAAGATACAAAAATAGAACAAGGGAAAGGCCTATGAACTCAGTGAAGTTGTAGAGATGAGATCAGTGAAGTCTGTCAGGAACTGGTAACATCTAGGCAGTATTTTAAAGACTAAATGAGAATTTTCAGGTAGACAAGGGGAAGAAGGGAAACCCAAGCAAAGACTGTAGCCCAGCAACCACACTGCTGAGCATATACACAGAGGAAACCAGAATTGAAAGAGATGCGTGTACCCCAATGTTCATCACAGCACTGTTTCTAATAGCCAGGACGTGGAAGCAACCTAGATGTCCATCAGCAGATGAATGGATAAGAAAGCTGTGGTACATATACACAATGGAGTATTACTCAGCCATTAAAAAGAATACATTTGAATCAGTAATAATGAGGTGGATGAAACTGGAGCCTATTATACAGAGTGAAGTAAGCCAGAAAGGAAAACACCAATACAGTATACTAACGCATATATATGGAATTTAGAAAGATGGTAATGATAACCCTGTATGTGAGACAGCAAAAGAGACACAGATGTATAGAACAGTCCTTTGGACTCTGTGGGAGAGGGAGAGGGTGGGATGATTTGGGAGAATGGCATTGAAACATGTATAATATCATATGTGAAACGAATCACCAGTCCAGGTTCGATGCATGATACAGGATGCTCGGGGCTGGTGCACTGGGATGACCCAGAGGGATGGTATGGGGAGGGAGGTGGGAAGGGGGTTCAGGATGGGGAACACGTGTATACCCATGGCAGATTCATGTTGATGTATGGCAAAACCAATACAATATTGTAAAGTAAAAAAAAATAAAAAATAAATAAATGAAAAAAAAAAAAGAAAATGCATTGCAGGGTAAAAAAGCAAAGAGTGCTCAGAATCAATAAAGCACAAAGTGTAAGGAAGGTATTAGAAGCATAGTGTGAGTAACATTGTTGAGGGGGAAAAAAATCTAACACAATAAACATGGATTTCTTCATAAGACTGCTCTCATAGATTCATTTTGTTTTAAGTTTGGCCAAAGAATTGTAGAACAAATAGAACCATGATTGATATTTCATAACTTCCATAATCAATTCATGCGTGTTCATGTCTGCAACAAATTAGAAAAATATTTTCCTTTGAGACATTAGGATGTGGGTGAAGTCACACATATATATTCCATAGCTCTGCCCAGCTAAGACACCCAGTTGTCTCCATTTCTACAAAAGAAATTGTCCAAAAGCAAGGCTGGGGGTATTAGACACAGTCAAGACCTTGAAGTGCCTATGATGTCACCATAATGAGTTTTGATGTTTATAGACAATGAATAAACACAGAAAGGTTTTAATCATGGCAGAGATTATCCTCAAATCTGAGTCCTAGAAAAGACCATTGAAGGTAAGGGGACCAGTAAAGACTCTATTGCAACAATAAAAGTAACTATGAGAACCTCAACTAAGACAGTGGAACTTGAGGATGGAAAGAATAAAACTGGGAAGATAATTCAGAGGCAAAAATGACTGGATTTAATAATTCACTAGTTATGGAGGCCTAATTAGGCAAGAGAGGAAGAAATAAAGGATCATTTGGAGGTTTCCATTCTAGAAACTGATCATCATGCCATTTAGTGAGAGAGAGAATATAGAAAGAAAGGTATATTTGGAAGGAGAGATAATTAATTCAGTTTGAGACATGTGGGTCAGGAAGATCCCCTGGAGGAGGAAATGGCAACCTATTCCAGTATTCTTGACTGGGAAAAATCCCATGGATAGAGGAGTCTGGAGGGCTGCAGTCCATAGGGTTGCAACGAGTTGAAGATGACTGAGTGACTGAGCATGACACAGCAGAGGACATGTGGTATTTGAGGCATCTCTGAGATATCCAAGTGGGAATATCTAGCAGGTTAGATGGACCCATGAGTCTGGAGCTCTAAACAGACTGGATAAAAGATATGGATTTGAGATTTATCAGAGAAGAGGACAACCTAAACTAAGGCTTTAGAAGTCAATATAGGGAGAAAAGAATGGCCTTGATAGATTTACAAATTTAGAATAAGAAATACCTAGTCACTGATTGGATAAGGGAATGTGACAGAGAGGGAAGTCTAGGACAAACCATAGATTTTTGGTTTTAGAGCCTGAGTGAGTAATGGTTCCAGTGTTACAAACTAAATTGTGCCCCCGCCACAATCCAAATTCATATGTTAAAGCCCTAATATCCATTATTTTTTAATGTGATTGTATTTGAAGACAGGGCCTTTAAAGAAGTAATTAAGGAAAAATGAAGTTGGATGGCCTAATCCAATATGACTGGTGTCTTTATAAGAAGAGAAGATTAGGACATATATATGCATAGAAGGGGAGTACCACGTGAACATGAAGGCCATCTACAAGTCAAGGAGGAGGCTTCAGAAGAAGCCAACTATGCTGAGGCCCTGATCTTGGACTTCTAGCCTTCAGAGCTGTAGAAATATAAGTTTCTGTTGTCTAAGCCACACAGTCTGTGGTACTTTATTATGGCAGCTCTAGCAAACTAACGCAGCCACCAACTGAGATTAACATTGTGGGAAAAAAAGTAGGTTGGAAGAAAGTGGTGTTGAAAGGTTTTTTTTATTTAAATTTATTTTAATTGGAGGCTAATTACTTTACAATATTGTAGTGGTTTTGCCATACATCAACATGAATCCGCCATGGGTGTACACGTGTTCCCCATCTGAACCCCCCTCCCACCTCCCTCCCCATACCATCCCTCTGGGTCATCCCAGTGCACCAGCCCCAAGCTTCCTGTATCCTGCATCAAAACTGGACTGGCGATTCATTTCACATATGATATTATACATGTTTCAATGCCATTCTCCCAAATCATCCCACCCTCTCCCTCTCCCACAGAGTCCAAAAGACTGTTCTATACATCTGTGTCTCTTTTGCTGTCTCACATACAGGGTTATTGTTACCATCTTTCTAAATTCCATATATATGCGTTAGTATACTGTATTGGTGTTTTCCTTTCTGGCTTACTTCACTCTGTATAATAGGCTCCAGTTTCATCCACCTCATTATTACTGATTCAAATGTATTCTTTTTAATGGCTGAGTAGTACTCCATTGTGTATATGTACCACAGCTTTCTTATCCATTTATCTGCTGATGGACATCTAGGTTGCTTCCACGTCCTGGCTATTAGAAACAGTGCTGCGATGAACATTGGGGTACACACATCTCTTTCGATTCTGGTTTCCTCTGTGTGTATGCCCAGCAGTGGGATTGCTGGGTCATAAGGCAGTTCTATTTCCAGTTTTTAAAGGAATCTCCATACTGTTCTCCATAGTGGCTATACTAGTTTACATTCCCACCAACAGTGTAAGAGGGTTCCCTTTTCTCCACACCATCTCCAGCATTCATTGCTTGTAGACTTTTGGATCGCAACCATTCTGACTGGCTCGAAGACCAGAAACGATAAAACTCCTAGAGGAGAACATAGGCAAAACACTCTCCGACATAAATCACAGCAGGATCCTCTATAACCCACCTCCCAGAATATTGGAAATAAAAGCAAAATAAACAAATGGGACCTAATTAAAATTAAAAGCTTCTGCACAACAAAAGAAACTATAAGCAAGGTGAAAAGACAGCCTTCAGAATGGGAGAAAATAAAAGCAAATGAAGCAACTGACAAACAACTAATCTCAAAAATATGCAAGCAACTCCTGCAGCTCAATTCCAGAAAAATAAACGACCCAATCAAAAAATGGGCCAAAGAACTAAATAGACATTCCTCCAAAGAAGACATACAGATGGCCAACAAACACATGAAAAGATGCTCAACATCACTCATTATCAGAGAAATGAAAGAAGATTTTGATGTGGGACATGTTGCATTTTGAGATTCTTGAGATCCATCGAGGTAGAGATAGTCAAATGACTTTGAAATTCAAAAGACAGATTGGAGTTGTAAGTATAGATTTAGAAATCATTGGTATGTAAGTTATATTTTAAACTGTAGAAGTGGATGAGATCATCTAAGAAGGGTATGTATAGTGAGAGGATCATCAGTGATAGAATCATAAGGAATATCAACATTAAGGAACAGACTAAGGAAGACAGTGTAGGAAAAGAAAATAATCAGAGAGACAGAATGAAAAGAGAGAGAAAACTTGTAATTAACCATTTAAATCTTGTTTTTAATTATAATTTGTTGACTACATATTGATCTTAGTCCTCAAAGAGCTTTAATATAGAGAAGAAGGCACTATCTTATTCATTTCTGAATCTCCTATACTAAGCACAGTGCTTGACATTTAATATCCTTGCAGTAAATATTTGTTAGATCAAATGGAATTGAAATTAGGTCTCCATTCCTTTCTTTGTTTTGTTTGCTTATTTCTGGAGTATGCAGCATGCATTGCCACTGATATTTTAAGTTCATAGTGAAAAATCATTTCAAAGTGTCCTAGGCTTGGTCCCCTTCCAAACCAACCCCCAGGACAATAGTTTTCATTATAACCTTCTGTCTTTGCCATTCTGGATGGAATTCTGTGCACAGAAGTTATATACATATATGGGTATATCGATGCAACAAATCGCAGCACAGGAGCCCCCTGGGCTCCCTCAGGCTCTGGTATGACATATTTGAGCCATATAAATTCAGCTTCTCCTCTGGCATCTGTTAGTCGACTCACTTGCAACTCCACCTCAGCAGTGGTCTCTCAGTCCTCTCAAAGCAGGGAAAGAGTGCTGTGTGCCGAGAGATCATGGCAAAGAATCCTCCAGAGAACTGTGAGGACTGTCACATTCTAAATGTAAGTTGATTCATATTTTTTCCCCTTTTGAGCAAAAGCATGGCTTTACAGAGATATCGTATTGCTATGTGAACATTAAAAAGTGAAATTAAAAGTGACTTTGAATAACGGCTTGCATTTTTAAGGGCTATTGTTTATTTTTTGTTGTTGTTCTCTTTGTATTTTGCTTAGGCAGAAGCTTTTAAATCCAAGAAGATATGTAAATTACTTAAGATTTGTGGATTGGTATTTGGTATCCTCGCCTTAACTCTAATTGTCCTGTTTTGGGGGAGTAAGCACTTCTGGCCTGAGACACCCAAAAAAGTAAGTAAATGAACACTATTATCCAAAGATTCTGTTTTGAGTTTATTGAATTTAATTAGTGGTTGACATGTATATTACTCTGAAAATGAAAATCACTGTTTGTTTTACATTTATTTTTTGGTGACGTGAAAAACTGAACCAAGATTTCGGTTCACTCTTTTTCTGCCTAATTATTTTGGCAATGGAGAACAAAGTTTTCTCTGTATTTCAGTTAGTAATGATAAGATGTAGAATTATCCATTCTTTTTTAATGCTTGGTTTTAAGGAGTTAAAGTTCCTCCTAGAAGAAAAATTCTTACTGTAAGAAAAAATAGTTTTCATCTTTCTTTCAATTATCTGGGCAGAAACTGATGGAAAAGTAATTATGCTACCACATAAGAAGAAACCACCAGAAATGGCAGCAAAAGATTTTCAGGGATTACGTTTCTGACTTAATGCATCTCCTGTGAGGACAGGCAGCAAGCTCCTTTTCAGAAGGAGTAATTCTCGTACCTGAATTCACATTTATTTGTGACTCAAAAAAAAAAAAAAAAAACTAGAGCTTTTCAGCTTCTCACTACAGGTTAGTGTTATGTTAGGGTTTAGCCACAGTTGTTGCTGTCCCAGTGAGATAGTAATGCCACAAGGTAGAAAAGTGACACCAAGTCATTAATCACAGATGTCTCAGAATGCTTCTGATATTAGGGTTATTTAGTGAAGCTTAGCAGGCCACTGTAGTTGATATTAGTGTACCTTAGTGTTATTGTCACCCCTGGGCTCATACACAATGAGCAAGTTTAGCTGTGACTCAAAGGAAATCATAGCCCCTTCATGCCAACAATTTCCATTTGAAAGAGAATTAATAAATTTACAAGCTGTAAAGTGTGAAGATGATTTTCTGGTTTTATCACATTTTTTTTCAGGGTGTAGGATGTTGCTGTTGTTACCACTGTTATTAATTATTTGCTAGCAGACATAGGAAGGGAAAGGCACACATCTAGGAGGCAGGATGAAATAATGGGGAAGGGAAGAAGAAAATAATGGGTTGTTATGAACCATTAGGGGGCTTCCCCAGTGACTAAGTGATAAAGAATCCACCTGCAATGCAGGAGAAACAGAAGGTGCAGGTTTGATCTCTGGGTCAGGAAGATTCCCTGGAGGAGGGCATAGCAATCCACTCCAGTATTCTTGTCTGAAAAATCCCATGGACAGAGGAGCCTGACAGACTACAGTCCGTGGGGTCACAGAGTTGGACACAACTGAAGTGACTGAGCATGAACCATTAGGAGCCAAAGGAGTGATAGGAGCAAAGAGAAAATAATATGGATTAATAAGGAAGGACACTGGGGGTATAGAAAATAGAAAGTCAACTGGAAAGTGAAAAGTGAAAGTGAAAGTCGTTCAGTCGTGTCCGACTCTTTGCGATCCCACTGACTATACATTCCATGGAATTCTCCAGGCCAGAATGCTGGAATGTGTAGCCTTTCCCTTCTCCAAGGGATCTTCCCAACCCAGGGATTGAACCCAGGTCTCCCACATTACAGGCGGATTCTTTACCAGCTGAGCCAGAAGTCAACTGGACAAATGTCTAAAAAAAAAAAAAAAAAAAACCAGAGAAGTAAGACATAACACCCTTTGGATTCTTCACCTCTGCTGCCATACTGACTTTCATTTAGTCCCAGGGGCTACCTTATCAAGTTTAAACAGGAGAAAGAATAGTGAACTTTCTTTGCTTGTTTTTTTTTATACCTTGCTCCAGAAAGGATTTTTTGCATCATCCATTGCATATAGTTAGCCCTTTCTCTTATCATTCTCACTGTTCTCTGCTTCTCAACTACTTTCTGTTCACATGTTTTTCTAGAGAAGCCATCTAACGTTGAGGCTAGCAAAGTTGGCAAAGTAATTAAGATCAGGAAAGAAATAGTAAATAAATAAGAGTGCCAAGATACATTCTGATCCAATTTTGCTATTACATAACTAATTCCCAAGGTGACACGCTGCCCCACAAATTGAATCTTGGGTCCTCTTGACAATTACAGATGGGACAGAGAAGAATTGGTCTTCCCCAGTGGCTCAGAGGTAAAGAATCTGGCTGCAATTGCAGAGATGCAGGAGATACAGTTTCAGTCCCTGGGTAGAGAAGATCCCCTGGAGGAGGGCATGGCAACCCACTCCAGCATTCTTGCCTAAAGTATCCCATGGGCAGAGGAGCCTTGTGGGCTACAGCCTAGGGTCTCAAAGAGTTGGACACGACTAAAGTGATTGAGCATGAGCACAAGAGGAGAACAAACTGTTTGTCCTTCATGACCATAATGTACTTAACTGGGTGTAGTCAGTCACTAGCCCTTTCAGCCACCAATATGTATGTGCCTAAATATGGGGCTCTATGACTTTTCTGGTTTTATTGTAGCCATTGTAATTGCAAATCTTATTCTGAAAAATTTTGTATTTTCCTAAAATTGCAGTGCTATTTGTCTCAGTGTAATTATAAATGACTGTGTGGGGACCTCGCTTTTATCTAACAAGGTGTCAAGCTCACTAACAGAGCCCATGGTCACCTCTGCTTTTGTATTATATCATCTTTGCTTCTCACTCCAGTTTGCTTTTTAATGCAATCCTGTAATTTCCTCAAACCAAATGTCAAATCTTGTCACTGTGGGCAAAGAAGAGGTGGGGTATGTTAGTAAATAAAGTTTATCAAGAACCAAATCTTTCAAGAAGTAATCCATTTGAGTATGTAACTTTTTAGCAAAGGAATTCTCAGAAATGAACGCAAAGCAATCTGGTAAAAGATAATACATAGGTGTCTCCTGAGGTAACTTTTTTCTACTGTGAACAAAGGTTGTTTGTTCTTCATTCCAATGGGGAGTTGTGATTTATTGCCTTTGATATTGAAGTCCAGGCCTTGCCCCAGAAGACCAGGTTAGGTCCACTGCAAACCAAGGACCCAGTTGGAGATGTGGATGCTCCACTAAGTCCACTACCTTCAATTCCCAGACAAAGAGCCCCAGGGAGCATCTAGGTTTCCGATGGCTAGGGCTGCTAATAAGGCTGCCTCAGAGAGGACTTAATAAATGCTGGGAACTAAAGAGAAGTCAGACTAGTCTTGGAAGAAGATTTGCAGAGGAAAATGATCCAGGCATCTTGCACAAATTAAAGAGGCTCCCCTTAAGAGTATGGTCTGGCAAGAATCATCAGTTAGCAGATGAAAACCCAGGATCTTCTGGACTTTCCTTTACAAGACTGTGGGACCTATGGAGACTGTGGGGACCTTGGTGGAGAGAACTGGTGATGCTGTTATGCTCATGGATGACAGTGATGTGTTTGGCATCCCAGGACTCCCTCCAAGTTTTTAATGTTTGCTCCTCTAGCCTCCAACCACACCTCATTTTTATTTTGCTTTTTGACATTTGCTTATAATAAAGTGTTTATTTAACATTCCGCATCTGGTGTTGACATTTCCATGCCAGTAAGTTCTCCCCTCCTCCTCCCATTACCTCCCACCTTGATGTGGACAAAAGATCCAGATTTTTGATCTGAAATGGGAAGTAAGCTATGATGGACTCCTTCTCTCCACACACCTCAGGCATGAGCACATGCACACAGAAAAGAGAGAGGAAGGGATGAAAATAAAGTGAAACAAGGAAGACTAACTTTGAGAGAACTGCTTCACTCCCTTACAGGCTACAGATCCCCAACCCACAGCCACGTATAGAAGCCACTCGAGCTGAATGAAAGCCAGTCCATTGAGTTCTATATTCAGCTTTCTTAAACCGAGCAGAGGGTACCTATTCAGTCCCAGAGGTTTCAAGAGGGCATCACAAGGCTCCACTTCCATGCAGTGACTGCCCAGTCATCTTTGAAGCAGATTCCCTAGAGATACATTCTTGCTTAAGGCTCCCTGTATCACACATAGAACTTGAAACAAGGAGAAATCAACTCTCCAGCTAATTTATTCAATATGGAGAAAACAAGGCAGAAAAATCCCAGCTTTTAAACCAACAGTTGATAGATATAGCACAGACCTTGTAGCCTATCCTCCCTCCAATCCTTTGTAGAATGAGGCAGAAGAATAATTAATTAAATAAATGAAAGGCTGCCCTTCCTGCCATATATAGGAACTGCCTGGTGATTTTAGGGCTATTTGGAAAGCCTAAGTCCTAAGACCCACATGACAATCTTCAGATTCCTGGAGATGTCCCCTCAGCTCCTGCATATAAACAGGATGAAATGAGAATGGTTAGGATAGGTGGGCATCTGTCTGCCCTCCCCCTCACATCAACTGCAGATGACAATTCAAAGAGTTTCACTCAGGACTGCAAACACAACAGCATTCTAGCCTGAAAATCCT
Source organism: Bos taurus (assembly GCF_002263795.3). Taxonomy (NCBI): domain Eukaryota; kingdom Metazoa; phylum Chordata; class Mammalia; order Artiodactyla; family Bovidae; genus Bos; species Bos taurus. The sequence goes on from NC_037357.1 coordinate 49,580,947, forward strand.
TTGCTCAGAAAAAGCACTTTCCTGATAAGTCAGGATCTGGCTTTTTTGAGGCTATTTCTCTAATACTAATATTGGCCAGGGCCAACTTTATTCATTCCCCTTGTAGGCACACAGGGGATACAACTTTCTTCCCTGAGTTCCCCGGGTTTTCCAGTTTGGTGGGTGAAATGTGGGTCTGGAGAAGCATTTCATCCTCTCAAGTGAAAGATGGAGCTGGAATCTATTTAGCAGGGGAACTAAACTTTACCAGATGGTGCCATGTCAGCATTTTAAAATTTTATTTTCCTCCCAAACCATGCAAAAGTGAAGTCCACCGTTGTCTAGAAACTCTCTTGAGTCAGCTCTTACTCTGTGTTGTTGAGGGTCCGCATCAATCACATAGGTTAGGACTCTGGCTCCTAGGAACACATTTGTATTCAGTCTCCTTATTCTCCTAAGGCAGCATTGCTGGCAAATCACATGGTACCAGCCAGAAAAACCCTAGGTCTTCAAAGGGAGCTGTCCTTTAGTGGCTAAGAGAGGGGCTGTGGCTACTGTAAGGAAGTAGCTCAGGAATCAACAGGTAGTAGTAGTTCAACAGTTCAACTTGACCTCTGTCTATCAAATCTGAAAAGAATTCATTTTGCCAAACTACTGTATATAAAATAGATTAACAACACGAACCTACTGTATGCATAGGGATATATTCTATATCTTGTATATATATATATTCTATATCTTGTAATAATCTATGATGGAAAAGAATCTGAAAAGCTGAATCACTTTCCTGCACACCTGAAACTAACACAACATTGTTAGTCGTAGCTACCAGTCTATCAGCCAGTGGCTCAGTCGTTGTGTTCGACTCTTTGTGACCCCATGGACTGTAGCCCACCAGACTCCTCTGTCCATGGAATTTTTCAGGCAAAAATAATGGAGCAGGTTGCCATTTCCTACCCTAGAGGATAAAATCAACTATACTTCAATTTAGAAAGACAATTAATTTTGTCAACTATTCAACATTGCATATGGCAAGGGGTGAGAGATAAAGATGGGACCCAAGCCTCCAGAGACATCTGGTGACTTGTCCAAAGTCACACAGCTTGTAAGTGGCAGAGCTGAGGCTAGGACTAGAAACTGGTCTAGAGATTTTTTCCACTATTCTTCATCTGCATTTAAGAATAAGGAGTGGTAAGGGTAGTGGGTAGGAAAAACTTCCAAGTCAGCTTGAATCTCTAGATGAAAGAAATGTGGGTTTTGTTTTTTTTTTCTTTTTGAAAAAGAGGAATGTCTGTGCTGCCTAGTCAATTTTTTTTCCAGGGGTGAGAACTGGTGATTGAAGATACAGAAGTCCAACTTTGCATAAGAAACAATGTGTCTGCTCTGTGTTAGTTAAGGAAATACCCAGAGGCCCTTTAATTCCCACAAGCTAGTTCGGTAATAATACGGCACAATACATTCCCTTCCCTTCCTTCCAGCCTAACATCTGCTAGCCAGCTATTCTGAGCATGTATTTCACCTTTGGAGGGTGTACCTCATAAACAGACAGTAAAGAAGGACGGTGGAGAGAAGAACAGCTAGATTAATCACAGGCTTCAAAAAACAAACCTAAGCCAAATGTGCTCAAATACTTTTTCAGGACAAGCTAAAGCTACTTGCCCCCAAACAGATCTATCACACTGAGGTCTCAGGCAGCTTCACTCTTTATAAAAAGCTTTTTTTTTTCTTATCTCAGAGATTGTCACAAATGGAGGCTTGAAAGCACAGCAAACTGTGAAAGAGGGATGTTAGGGCTCATTTGCTGCCTGAGTGGAGGATTTAACTGCACTGAGGAAAGAATTCCTGGGCAAGGAAGAGAAATGAGTCTGTGTTTTCTCCATGTTTTATCAGTGCACTCCTCTTATATCTCTCACTCCTTGGACTTCACCACATATATATCTCACTTTACTTCTGAGTCATATCTCATCCCATTGGTTTACCTGTCCCACTCCAGTGTTCTGGTCCTTGGTATTTGAGATCAGCCTTACCTGTGGATGGAGCTGGAGCCCATTTGAGTGGTGCAGGAAAGATGCCCTTAAAATATCTCTTATTCTTGTTGCCATTGTGTTTAAAATCCACCAGTAGTAATTCTTTCCTTTGAGTTAAGTATCAAACTCAATTTTTTAAACAAATGCCCATCACTAATATCTTAGTGTGAAATCATTTGCCAGATAGATTTCTTTGATATAAAGTATCAGAAAAATCACGAAATTCCTAGATGTCTAGACAGGAGACAGAGGAATAGAGGGAGATGGGAAGAGGAGGAAGGCATAGAAAGGCGCAAAAGGAACAGGATATAAAAAGTACAGAAAAGGGAAACTAGAAGCACCAAAGATTAACTTGCCCTAATTTGCCAGTTTGGCAGAAGTGTTCTTATCATACTCTGACCCTGCTCTGTCCTTCCTGGAATAAAGCTGACTTAGAGGCAGTCTGAAATGAGGTATGAGGAGCCCACTCACACTTCTCTCAGACAAGTCATCCTGTCTCTGCTTTAGTTTACACCCAGAGTGGACAAAATCATTTATTCCTTCATCTCCAGAAAGACCCTTCTTAGCCCCTTAGCCAGTGAGCTTAGTAGAAAGAAAAGTACTTCTAAAGCCAGAGGCATGAGCTCAGTCTTCATATGGGCCAGTTAAGCAATGTGCTCCATGGGGACTCGGACAAGACAGCATGTCTGGATTTGCTCAAACTCATCCCTAAGCAGTCCAAAGTGGGCCACCAGCATCATCTTCTAGACAAAGTTTGTTCCAAAAGGACACCTTTGATAATGGAATTCCATCTGAGTGAATATATAGCCCCCACCTCCCACCCAGAATTCACATACAAATGAAGTCATTCTGATCCCACTATCATTATTAACAAAAAGGCAACATGCTGGTTAATAATTACAATCAGAATGGATGCCTCCTCCCCCAACAACAACAACAAAACTCTTTGAAAGAATGCTGAAAATAATCAGGATCTGCTGAGCGTGGCAGTTTCCAATAGTTTTCATCTAGCAAGGTGTCCAAGTGAAGTGCATTGCCAACAGTGCAGGAAAATTCATTCCACAGAAGTACACTGAAATCCTAAATGTCACCAGTATGGTTCCATAGTCTTCTCCCAATGATTGAAAATACAGCCTGTATTTTCTCTTTTGCCCAGGTAGGCAGCGTTCCAACAGCCCCTAGTCTCTAACCTCATTTTTCCGTGCAATAATCCATCAGTTGTGCTACTGATGAAACAAACACCCCACCCCACCCCCAGTGACTGGTGGTGTCGACATTTGTCTCAGCAATGGATAGTATTTCTAAAGAAATTCCACCCTGTTGAGAGATCTGACAAGGCTGAATCTGCATTAGATGCCTCTCTCCTCTACTTAGGTCAGGCCCACTGAGAGCTCAATTTGTTGCCATAAGGTAGAAGTTTCTCAGGCTGGCCGCAGAGCTGCAACTCAGAACAAATTTATAACTAGAAGCAAATAACAAGTCTAAGGGAATTTGCTACCTGTCACAAACCAAGTCAGACTCACTGTGTTAACTCTGCAGTTGCTGGAAAGTTCTAAATAGTGTTTTCCTTCCCCTTTTAAAATGTTGTCTCTTAAAAGACCTTGCCAATGCTCAAATTTCTTTAGGAAGCCAAGAATTTGCCATTGGTGATAAAAATGTATTCAACAATTATTTCAGCTCTGACCATGTCTAAGTTACTGTAGGGCAGCAAAGAGGTCAATATCATTGTCTCTTGCTTTCCTATTCAGAAACTAAATCAACTTTTCACACTTGAGGTAACAGTGCTTCTACAAGCCCTTCCAACATGTTTTTCTACTTGAGGTGGGGAAAATTTGACCAGGTTAATCTAACATTCAGTCACAGACACTGGCAGACATTAAAAAACAACCCAACCCAGTGCAAGCTCTAAAAGACTGCCACTGGGAACAGAATCATTAGAAAGCAACGTTGGCTCTGTGGATGACTTGCTTTTTCAGGCTTTCAGTTTACCAAATGCTTTTCATAAAGAAAAATGAATATGAAGAAACGTGATAGCAAAAGGCCTCCTAACAACAGGGATAAGATAGACTTCCACATGACACCATCAGGGCTGCCCTGGTTTGTGATAGCAAATTCCTTCGGGTTTTTCTTATGCTTCTAGCTGTAAACACATCTGGCTTCCCTGGTGGCTCAGCAGTAAAGAATCGGCCTGCAGTGCAGGAGACCCAGGTTTGATCCCAGGGTTGGAAAGATCCCCTGGAAAAGGAAACGGCAACCTACTCCAGGATTCGTGCTTAGAGGATTCCATGGACAGAGGAGCCTGGCGGGCTACAGTCCACAGGTTCTCACAGAGTCAGACACGACATAGAAACTAAACAACAACAACGTAACACGTCCTCAATTATAAGCAATGGGCTTGTTAATAGACTGGGATATTCTATGGGCCTTAGAAAGAGGACGGTCTCTTTTAGAGGTTAGCAGAGAGTCTGGGGTTTTGTTTCAACCATTCAGGAGTAACCTGATATTTAGCTTTACCAAGGTGCTCTTCTTGGAAGATACCATATTACATAGTGCATATTACAATTCATGGTTATTAAATTCTATATGCAGGAGAACCTGAAGACTTAAAGTCAGCTGAATCGAGTTTGGAAAAGAGAATTCAGTAATAAACTGAATAGATTTTGTTAGCCCATAACAGAGAAGGTTAGGGGAAGGCAGTAAATGTTTCCTGGAGTTTAAAGGGCAAAAGGAAGCAGTTGAGGTCAGGGTAAGACTTTTACTTAATATTCGCCAAAGACAATGGTCTTCAGTGCTTAAAAAGGACATAACCAAGACTGGTAAGGCAATATTAAATCTCTTGGTAGATAAGGAGATAAAGAGCAATACCTAAGCATTCTAAATCTGTTCAAATCTCTTTCTCAGCCCTACTGAATTTCACAGGAAGAAAGTGGGTGACCTTTGAGTACTTAGAAAGGGAAGTGGCAGTTTAAAGAAGCAGTAGAGGTCTTTGGCGGTTCCTTTTCTTACCATAAGGGAAAAACACCTTATAGACTGCTTTGCAAAATATCATTTGCTATTTAGTCAAGGGTGCCAAGAAAAACTGTTGGAATTCTTAGTAATTAGTTCAACAACTTGGCTTGAATACAAAATACTAACTCTGAAGGGATCCCCGTATCAGCTCTAGTGCCAAAAAACACCTCACTTTAATCTCAAGTCTCAGAGAATTCCCAACAGCAAGCTGCTGAGACAGCACCTCTCTACAAAGGCTCTGGAAAAAGAATGTGCCCCAGATATTACCCAATTAAAGTGTCTTATGAACGAACATGCTTCCCTAGTGGCTCAGTGGTAAGGAATCTGACTGCAATGCAGGAGACCATCCCTGGATGGGGAAGATCCCCTGGAGGAGGAAATGGCCACCCACTCCAGTATTCTTGCCTGGAGAATCCCATTGACAGAGGAGACTGGCAGGCTAGAGTCCATGGGATCGCAAGAGTCAGACACAACTTAGCTACTAAACCACCATCACCATGAACAGACATCTGTGTGTGTGTGCTAAGTTGCTTCAGTTGTGTCCGATTCCTTGTGACCCTGTGGACTGCAGCCTGCCAGCTTCCTCTGTCCATGGGATTCTCCAGGCAAGAATTCTGGAGTGAGTAGCCATTCACTCCTCCAGGGGATCTTCCTGACCCAGGGATCAAACCCAAGTTTCTTACATCTACCTGCATTGGTGGTCATACTGAGTATCTTACAGCTTGTTTTCCTTTGTTCTCCCAGACATATGACATGGAGCACACTTTCTACAGCAATGGAGAGAAGAAGAAGATTTACATGGAAATTGATCCCATTACCAAAACTGAAATATTCAGAAGTGGAAATGGCACTGATGAAACATTGGAAGTACATGACTTTAAAAATGTAAGTTGGATGTTTTCTCCCTAAGGCTTCCCACTTAAAATATTAGAACACTTGAGTCAAGTTAAAAATAACCTGTAGCCTCCATTTAATTTATAAGAGAAAGCTTTCCTTTTGAATTCAAATTTTGCCAGCCTGGGGCCCTAACAAATCATGACACTCATTAATTGTGGCTACTTCAGAAAGTTTTCTTATTTTTTTGTCTGTTTTATAGGGATACACTGGCATTTACTTTGTAGGTCTTCAAAAATGCTTCATCAAAACTCAGATTAAAGTGATTCCTGAATTTTCTGAACCAGAGGAAGAAATAGATGAGGTATGTAAGAATGACAGTAGTAGTAAAAGCCATAATTTGTTGGGGACTAATTATGTGTCAGACTTTGTACTAAATGCTTTACTCTTATTTGATTCTCACAATGATCCTATAGACAGGTACTATTATTGTCCCCATTTTCAGATGTGAACCAAAAAGTAACTTGCCCAGTGTTACACAGTTAGAGAAGAGCAGATTGGGATCTTGAACTCAGACCTTTCAAAAACTAAAGTTGATGCTTTTAGGTCCAACACTGTACTTTTCTTTTTTTTTTAGTTTTAGTTTTTTTTTAACTTTTTATTTTATGTTGTAGTACAGTTGATTAACAGTGTTGTGTAGTTTCAGGTGTACAACAAAGTGATTCAGTTATATATATACATATAACTATTCTTTTTAAATTATTTTCGCAATTAGGTTGTTACAGAATATTGAGCAGAGTTCCTTGTGCTATAGAGTAAGTCCTTGTTGGTTTTCCGTTTTAAATATAGCAGTGTGTACATGGCAATCCCAAAGTCCCTAACTGTTCCGTGCCCCCTGGTAAACATAAATTCATTCTCTAAGTCTGAATCTGTTTCTATTTTGAAAATAAGTTTATTTGTATCATTTTTTTAGATTCCTCATATAAGTGATGCCATGATATTTCTCTTTCTCTGTCTGATTTACTTCACTAAGTAAATGCTCTAGGTCCATCCATGTTGCTGCAAATGGCATTATTTCATTTTTAATGACTGAATAATATTCCACTGTATATATGTACCACATCTTCTCCATCCATTCATCTGTTGATGGACATTTAGGTCGCTTCCATGTCTTGGCTATTGTAAATAGTGCTGCTATGAACGTAAGGGTGTATACTCTTATATATCTTATAACAACTTTTATATATATATATATATATATATATATATATATATATATATATAGCTGATTCACTTTGCTGTACACCTGAAACTAACACAACATTGTAAATCAACTATACTTCAATAAAAATTAAAAATTAACTTAAGGATAGCAGCCATTAACATGGCTTATGTGCATTTGCTTCCAAACCAAAGATTTCTGGTAAGAGTGGTGAGCTAGAAGAACAAAATCAATCCTGCCAAAACAAAAGCCCCAGGGCCACTCGGGATCCTTGCTGCTTTTGTCACACTTTGACATTCACCTATTCTAAAGATTTTAATTCAACACTACTATATACAAAATAGATACCAACAAGGACATACTGTATAGCACATAGAACTCTTCTGAGTATTATATGGCAGCCTGAATGGGAAGGAAGTTTTGGGGAGAACGGATACATGTATATATGTGGCTGAGTCCCTGCGCTGTTCACCTAAAACTATTACAGCATTGTCAATCAACTATACCCCAATGCAAATTATAAAAGTTTAAAATAAGAAATAAAGATTTTAGTTCAACACTACCATATATAAAATAGACAACCAACTGCATAGCACAGAGAACTATACTCAATATCTTGTGATAACTTAAATATATAGCTGAATCACTTTACTGTACACCTGAAAGTAACACAACATTGTAAATCATCTATATTGCTATTGCTTGTGCACTCAGTCATGTCCAACTCTCTGTGACCACATGGACTGTAGCCCTGCCAGGCTCTTCTGTCCATGGGATTTCCCAGGCAAAAATACTGGAGAGGGTTGCCATTGCCTTCTCCAGAGGATCTTCCTGACCCAGGGACTGAACCCACATCTCTTGTGTCTCCTGCATTGGCAGGTGGGTTCTTTATGATTAAGCCACAAGGGAAGCCCAAAATCAACTATACTTCAATAAAAAAATTAAAATTAAGGGACTTCCCTGGTGGCTTGGATGGTAAAGAATCTACCTGCAATGTGGGAATCCCAGGTTGGATCCCTGGGTTGGGAAGATCCCCTGGAGTAGGAAATGGCAACCCACTCCAGTATGCTTGCCTGGAGAACTCCATGGACTGAGGAGCCTGGCAGGCTACAGTCCATGGAGTTGCAAAGAGAGGGACACAACTGAGCAACTAACACTGGTGGCCTAGTGGCTAAGACTCCACACTTCCAATTCAAGGGGCCTGAGTTCCATCCTTGGTCAGGCAGCTAGATCCCACATGCCACTACTAAGACCCAGCACATCCAGGTAAATAAAAATTTTTAAAAATTAAAAAAATATTTCAGTTCATTCATCTTACCATTTTATGCTGGGCTGCTAATGGAATAATCTATCCTTAATATCACTAAGAAAAGAAAAAGCAAAGAAGGTTAGAAGTACAGTGTAATACAAATTCTCTGAAAGCACACCCCTAGGTCAGGGTAAGATAACCTAGTGCATCAGGGCAACAGCTTAGTGGCCCTTGTAGGCCTAGTGGGAGATGGAGGATTATTGCTTAAAATACAGCCATCAATAAAGCCCAGGAGACTCTTCATTTTTCCATGATATTCTGACAATAATTATGGTATGTTGCTGTCAGTGGAGGAAGGAGGGGAACCTTAGCTAAGGATGTATTGTGACTATAGCCAGAAGAAACAAATGGGTTGGGTTGGTTTTCTTAGTGCTTAACTGGCAAATCTAAAATGAAATTATCCCAATAGCACAGAGACCGCTCTATGTACTATAAATACCTCTTTCTTTTTCTTCTCTCTTTCCTAGGTTCTTTTACATTTTTCTCTTGCCCAACTCTCTCCATCTTAATTCTCATCTACCCATTTACCTTTTTCTTTTACTTTTATTTATTATTTGCAGGGATGAGGTGGTGTGGGGATCATTTTTACTTTCCATTTTCCAAGTCTCATGGCTGTCGCTGGTTCCCACAGAACCAGTAACTTCCAGAGAAGTTACAGACTCTTACAGAAGTTACAGAAGTTCCTAGAATTTCCAAGAAAAGGATTTCCCCCAAAGACGATGCTCTGCTCCCAAGGTCTATGGCAAGTGAAAAGTTTGGGAGTCTTTTTTTTTTTTTTAAATAAGCCTATTTTGGATGCTTCCCTAGTGGCTTAGACGGTAAAGAATCTGCCTGCAATGCAAGACACCCAGGTTCAATCCCTGGATCGGGAGGATCCCCCAGAGAAGGGGATGGCAACCCACTCCAGTATTCTTGCCTGGAAAATCCCATGGACAGAGGATCCTGGCGTGCCCCAATTCATGAGGTTACAAAAGTCGGGCATGACTGAGTTAATAACACACACTCAATTTGGATGCATCCGAGGAACAGAGACTACTATAGGAGGCAAGAATAAGATGAAAGGAGAATGAATAAGATTAAAAGCTATTATATCCAGTATCACATACTGCTTTTTACAGAAAATAATGTAAGACTTTGAGTTGGGCCAGCCAACAATGACATTCCAAACTGACATGACAAGATTTCTTTTCTGAAAAAGTTAAAGGCAGGGACTTCCCTGGTAGTCCAGTGGTTAAGACTCTGCACTTCCACTGAAAGGGGCATGGGTTCAATCCCTAGTCAGGGAACCAAGTTTCCACATGTGGTGCTGCCCCCCAGAAAGATCAGATCAGATCAGTCGCTCACTCGTGTCCAACTCTTTGCGACCCCATGAGTCACAGCACGCCAGGCCTCCATCTCCATCACCAGCTCCCAGAGTTCACTCAGACTCACGTCCATCGAGTCAGTGATGCCATCCAGCCATCTCATCCTCTGTCATCCCCTTCTCCTCTTGCCCCCAATCCCTCCCAACATCAGAGTCTTTTCCAATGAGGCAATTCTTCGCATGAGGTGGCCAAAGTACTGGAGTTTCAGCTTTAGCATCATTCCTTCCAAAGAAATCCCAGGGCTGATCTCCTTCAGAATGGACTGGCTGGATCTCCTTGCAGTCCAAGGGACTCTCAAGGGTCTTCTCCAACACCACAGTTCAAAAGCATCAATTCTTCGGCACTCAGCCTTCTTCACACTCCAACTCTCACATCCGTACATGACCACAGGAAAAACCATAGCCTTGACTAGACGAACCTTTGTTGTCAAAGTAATGTCTCTGCTTTTCAATATGCTATCTAGGTTGTTCATAATTTTCCTTCCAAGGAGTTAAGCGTCTTTTAATTTCATGGCTGCAGTCACCATCTGCAGTGATTTGGGAGCCCCCTCAAATAAAGTCTGACACTGTTTCCTCTGTTTCCCCATCTATTTCCCATGAAATGATGAGACCAGATGCCATGATCTTCGTTTTCTGAATGTTGAGCTTTAAGTCAACTTTTTCACTCTCCACTTTCACTTTCATCAAGAGGCGTTTTAGTCCCTCTTCACTTTCTGCCATAAGGGTGGTGTCATCTGCATATCTGAGGTTACTGATATTTCTCCCAGCAATCTTGATTCCAGCTTGTGTTTCTTCCAGTCCAGCGTTTCTCATGATGTACCCTGCATATAAGTTAAATAAACAGGGTGACAATATACAGCCTTGACGAACTCCTTTTCCTATTTGGAACCAGTCTGTTGTTCCATGTCCAGTTCTAACTGTTGCTTCCTAACCTGCATACATATTTCTCAAGAGGCAGGCCAGGTGGTCTGGTATTCCCATCTCTTTCAGAATTTTTCACAGTTTATTGTTTTCCACACAGTCAAAGGCTTTGGCATAGTCAATAAAGCAGAAATAGATGTTTTTCTGGAACTCTCTTGCTTTTTCGATGATCCAGCGGATGTTGGCAATTTGATCTCTGGTTCCTCTGCATTTTCTAAAACCAGCTTGAACATCAGGAAGTTCACAGTTCACATATTGCTGAAGCCTTACTTGGAGAATTTTGAGCATTACTTTACTAGTGTGTGAGATGAGTGCAATTGTGCAGTAGTTTGAGCATTCTTTGGCATTGCCTTTCTTTGGGACTGGAATGAAAACTGACCTTTTCCAGTCCTGTGGCCACTGTTGAGTTTTCCAAATTTGTTGGCATATTGAGTGCAGCACTTTCACAGCATCATCTTTCAGGATTTGAAATAGCTCAACTGGAATTCCATCACCTCCACTAGCTTTGTTCGTAGTGATGCTTTCTAAGGCCCACTTGACTTCACATTCCAGGATGTCTGGCTCTAGGTCAGTGATCACACCATCGTGTTTATCTGGGTCGTGAAGATCTTTTTTGTACAGTTCTTCTCTGTATTCTTGCCATCTCTTCTTAATATCTTCTGCTTCTGTTAGGTCCATACCATTTCTGTCCTTTATCGAGCCCATCTTGGCATGAAATGTTCCTTTGGTATCTCTGATTTTCTTGAAGAGATCTCTAGTCTTTCCCATTCTTTTATTTTCCTCTATTTCTTTGCATTGATTGCTGAAGAAGGCTTTCTTATCTCTTCTTGCTATTCTTTGGAACTCTGCATTCAGATGTTTATATCTTTCCTTTTCTCCTTTGCTTTTCGCTTCTCTTCTTTTCACAGCTATTTGTAAGGCCTCCCCAGACAGCCATTTTGCTTTTTTGCATTTCTTTTCCATGGAGATGGTCTTGATCCCTATCTCCTGTACAATGTCACGAACCTCATTCCATAGTTCATCAGGCACTCTATCTATCAGATCTAGGCCCTTAAATCTATTTCTCACTTCCACTGTATAATCGTAAGGGATTTGATTTAGGTCATACCTGAATGGTTTAGTGGTTGTCCCTACTTTCCTCCATTTCAGTCTGAATTTGGCAATAAGGAGTTCATGGTCTGAACCACAATCAGCTCCTGGTCTTGTTTTTGCTGACTGTATAGAGCTTCTCCATCTTTGGCTGCAAAGAATATAATCAATCTGATTTCGGTGTTGACCATCTGGTGATGTCCATGTATAGAGTCTTCTCTTGTGTTGTTGGAAGAGGGTGTTTGTGATGACCAGTGCATTTTCTTGGCAAAATTATATTAGTCTCTGCCCTGCTTCATTCCGTATTCCAAGGCCAAATTTGCCTCTTACTCCAGGTGTTTCTTGACTTCCTACTTTTGCATTCCAGTCCCCTATAATGAAAAGGACATCTTTTTTAGGTGTTAGTTCTTAAAGGTCTTGTAGGTCTTCATAGAACTGTTCAACTTCAGCTTCTTCAGCGTTACTGGTTGGGGCATAGAGTTGGATTACTGTGATATTGAATGGTTTGCCTTGGAAACAAACAGAGATCATTCTGTCGTTTTTGAGATTGCAAGGCCCACAGTGTCTCATTTTGGCCATAATTTATTTTTCAGTTAATTTTGCCAGATTGTCTAAATAACATTAAGTATTCATCTCATGATAGTGAAATTGCTTTATCTTCAAGAAAATCCTATTTGTTTGTACTTAGGCTACAGATTTTTTTATGAGACAAAGTTGTGATCCTGAATGACAAAAACTTTTTATTCTGTACTTCCCTCACCATTGCATCCATAGTTTGCACATGTTAAACATGCAGAACAGTTATATAAATAGCCCTGATTTTTCTAACAAAGCTAGTCAGTGTACCAACCTCATTCTATACAGTCCCTTTCAGTGCATACCAAGGTCTTTACAGACTCCTGAACAAAGGAGCTAAGATGAAGAGTTTTAAATGACTAGGAGAAAAATTACACATAGCCATATTTCAAAGAATAAAAACAGTGAAACCATAAAACTAGAGGGAAACAAAAGAGAAAAGGAAAAACCTAATTAAGAGTACTGGGTAAATTGTCAAAGCCCAGGAGATTAAGAGATAAGTATACCGGACTTCCCTGGTGGTGCAGTGGCTAAGACTGCATACTCCCAATGCAGGGGCATAGAGTTCGATCCCTGGTCAGGGAACTAGATCCCACATGTTTCAACTAACAGTTTTCATGCCTCAAAGAGGATCAAAGATCTCGTGTGACATAACTAAGACCTGATGCAGCCAAACAAGTAAATTTAAATATATATATATGTTTAAAAAGAGCTAGGTATACACGACAACTACTTCCAACATTATAAACAGAAAAGTAGGTAGTGCTCTTGACAATAAAAAAGAAAGATTGCCTAAATAAAAACCATTCTGTCAGACAAACTCCAAGCATCTAGAATGAAAGGAGTAAAACCAGTAGTCAGGGCATTGTAGTCACAAGTTAGAGACTTGACTTCAAAACAAACAAATAAAAAATAAAGACATCCCTGGTACTACAACTATACCATTAACAGGCAATCTTGAAAGCCAAAATATTAGGTCCTGGTGCTACTTAACTGATTTCACCAATTTGGATTATAGGAGTGTTTTTCAGCTTGTGATCAAATTAAACTTGCAATCCTAGTCATAAGCCTAAAATAAGGCAGGCACTCACAACACCAAGGGGTTCCCCCATGGATCAACAGGTACAGAATCTGCCTGCAGTGCAAGCAACACAGGACATGCAGGTTCAGTCCCTGGATCAGGAAGATTCCCTGGAGGAAGGCATGACAACCCACTCCAGAATTCCTGCCTGAAGAATTCCATGACAGAGGAGCCTGGTGGGGGTACAGTCCATGTGGTCATAAAGAGTTAGACATGACCCAAGTGACTGAGCATGCACACACAACATCCATTTAAAAGAAAACAAACATAAGTCACTCAAGGTTCCAGAAGGCCAAATTAAAACATACTTGGCCCAGTGAGAGACCTAGAAAATGACAGAGAGCCTTCCTGACTTTAAGAGAAATTAAGCAGAGAAGGCTGCTGTTTCAGTGAGCAGACTTACAGTTAGAGGGGAGAAGGAGGAACCAGTTGCTAACTCTCCCAAAGGCACCTACTGTATGCATGGCACAGAGCTACTTCACAGGAAGCTCTGGGACTATAATTATTATTCAGACTTGAAATATGGTGTTTTCCAGTATCCCATAATTTCTCACTCACTTTATTAATTTCTCTGCCTATCCCTACCCTGAACAACTTTCTTCTCTCAGAATGAAGAAATTACCACAACTTTCTTTGAACAGTCAGTGATTTGGGTCCCAGCAGAAAAACCTATTGAAAACCGAGACTTTCTTAAAAATTCCAAAATTCTGGAGATTTGTGATAATGTGACCATGTATTGGATCAATCCCACTCTAATAGCAGGTATGGCTTCACCCTCCTCCTCTTTCTCCTCCTCCTCTTCATCCTCTGCTTTCCAAAATCAGTAACGGGTTAATGTTACCAGCATTCAGAGACTACATTTCTAGGAAAACAAATGATAAGCTTGTATCTTCTTAGATGAAACTGTATATGCTGACAGCCAGTGAGGAGGAGATTTTTCACAGCCAAGTTATAAATCAGATAAATTAATGCTGACAGGCTATTAAATATCCCATCAAAGGTAACGCCACCCCAATGTTTGCAGTGATAGCAAAAAGCTAATCTGTCTCTCTTTGTACATCTATATTCATTGCAGTCGAGCTACCAAACTATGGCTCAAACCACTATGTGCCCAACCCAAGAACAGAGGAGAGAAGAGCCAAAATAATGCCCTATTGTCTCAAGAAGGATTTTCTATGTCAAATGGTGGCATTCTCCTCAGAAGAAAGGACGGTCACTGCAATACCAATTTCTTTGTGACTATTTTAGGAATCAGTATAAAAGCAATTGGATGCTAAAGGTAGAGTTAAAGACTCCAGATCTCAACTTCCAGTCAGCCCACAGAGAGGGCAAATGTCCTTGGACATCTTATTCTGCCTAACTAGCATAAAATTTGGCCTCCCTCATTCTGGACAGCATAGATCACTATATTGCCCAAGAGAGAAGGATCTAATCAATGCGGGCATCTATTGGTACTCTTTGACCTTAAAAAAAAAGCAATTGTGGTTTCCTGGATTGGACACTACAACTTCTGCTTCAACATCCTTCTCTTAAATGACATTAGTGGAGATAATGATGAAATTTGAGTAAAGTTTGTAGTTTAGTTAATTTTATTGTACCTATAAAGGGCTTCCCTGGTGGCTCAGTGGTAAAGAATCTGCCTGCCAATGCCTGCAATACAAGAGACATGGGTTCAATCCCTGGGTCAGGAAGATCCCCTGGAGAAGGGCATGGCAACCCACCCCAGTATTTTTGCTTGGGAAATCCCATGGACAGAGGAGCCTGGTGGGCTAAAGTCCATGGGATCACGAAGAGTCAAACATGACTTAGTGACTAAACAACAACAACCTATTGTACCAATACTAATTTCTTAGTTTTGCTCATTGTACTGTGGTTATATAAAATGTTAACCTTAGGGGAAATTGGGTGAAAAGATATACAGATACTCTGTACCGCCTTAGCAACTCTTCTATAAATCTAAGATAATTTCTAAATACAAAGTTTAATAAAAAAGCATTTAACACAGAAAAGAGAAGGGATGAGGAAGGAGGACAGAGGACACTATATCAAATCAGGCAACCAAAAATATTTACTGAGCACCGACCATGAGTAAAATCATTGTGGGAG
The DNA here is from genome assembly GCF_002263795.3 of Bos taurus. Taxonomy (NCBI): domain Eukaryota; kingdom Metazoa; phylum Chordata; class Mammalia; order Artiodactyla; family Bovidae; genus Bos; species Bos taurus. The sequence continues at coordinate 49,596,463 of NC_037357.1, forward strand.
ACACCAAAGTATCCTGCCCTCAATTTTTAATTTAACATGCTAATAAAGCAAAACAGTAAGTGTCTGATGCCAAATGAGCAAAGGTGTCTGTGTACATAGGAATGGTCAGATCTCTTTTGGAAGACCTTAAAATGTCAGCTACAGAACCCTGGAAAAGTGGTTCATGCATACCTAAATGAGGACAGTGAGAAGACACAATGAAAATCTCTATCCCCCAATGCTAGTCCCCCAAGCAAAGTGGTTGCATCACAACTTTGTGTGTATTACCTTAGTTTCAGAGTTACAGGACTTTGAGGAGGATGGTGAAGACCTTCACTTTCCTACCAGTGAAAAAAAAGGCATTGAACAAAACGAGCAGTGGGTGGTCCCTCAAGTGAAGGTGGAGAAGACCCGTCACGCCAGACAAGCAGCAAGTGAGGAAGAACTCCCAATCAATGACTATGTGAGTTCTGTGCACATTATTCTTGTTTAGAGGAAAAAGACAAAGAGCCTTCACAAATCTCACTATTTTTCAGATCAAAGTCACTGAAAGGAGACTGGTCATTGTTTTAACAACAACAAAAAAAGTATTTAAGAAACTTGGAATACCTAAAAGGCTCATTCAAAATCAATCTTGTCAATATTTCACAATAAATGATAATGGAAAGGAATATGAAAAAGAATATATATAAATATATGTATAATTGAATCACTTTGCTGTACAGAAAAAAATTAACACAACATTGTAAGTCAACTCTATTTCAATAAAACTAAGTTTTTTAAAAAAATTTTAAATTAAGAAAACTAAAATCAATCTTGATCTAGTCCATTGATATATCTCCAAGATCAGGCTCAGGAACTTAATTACTCACCAGGCCCCAACTTCTATAGTTTCATATTCCTCCCCTGCTTGGCAGACCTCTTCCCCTCCAACACTGGTTTCTTCTTCTTTCAGACTGAAAATGGAATAGAATTCGACTCCATGTTGGATGAGAGAGGTTACTGTTGTATTTACTGCCGTCGAGGCAACCGCTACTGTCGCCGCGTCTGTGAACCTTTACTAGGTTACTACCCGTATCCATATTGCTACCAAGGAGGGCGGGTTATCTGTCGTGTCATCATGCCTTGCAACTGGTGGGTGGCCCGCATGCTAGGGAGGGTTTAATAGCAAGTCTGAGCTCGAGTGCTTAAACTTCTGGCACCCAACATATAACAAATGCATGCTATTCAATGAATTTCTGCCTATGAGGCATTTGGCTCCTGGTAGCCAATACTCCGGAATTGCTTGTAGGTAATTCTTCTCTTCATGTTCTAATAAATTTCTACATCATCATCAATGGCCTGATTGCTGCTGAACACACTGGGTAAGTGTTTGCTAAGAATATTTCCTGCAATGAATGGAGCAGATCTGCCTCACGTGGAAGATGATGAAAACTTGCACTTCATCAGGTTTGGGGTGTAAGAAAGGGCAAAGCATAAAGATTCTCAAATATTGTATTTTACTGGGCTGCATTGAGAAAGTGGAAATAGGGGCTGATGATAAAATGGCCCCATAACTAATGCCTAAAACCATGTCCTTTTGTGCATATCCCAGTGTTTCATTATCTGAGATACCTATTGTGGACTTAGTTAAGCATCTCTTAAGCCACTGGACAGGCAGTGAGTCACAGCAGGCCAACACTAAAATACTCCAAGTGCTCAGACTCAGCAAAGGAGAAAGCTAACCTAGCAAAAATGGTCCCAGGCTCTCCTCCTGTGAATAAGAGCTCAATTTTGGACAAATTCAACACTTTATAACTTTCAGATCTGATTATGTAACTTCCAAGGCAATAAGCCTGGAAAATGGGGACCCATAAATATCATTCACAGAAACAGGCATTATAGGACATTACTGAGGTGAGGAGTCCAATAGAATGCTGTTTTTCCTCCAAAACCACAAGAAACTAGCAGTATGGCACTTTCTTAAAGGAGGGGTAAGGCCTAATTTCTAATCATTTGATACTCTGCTTGGGAATGGGAAAAGGGCCAAAATGGAGAGAAGAAGTGGTTAGAGGGTCATGTTAAACTTGGAGTCCCAGCCATTTCTAGTTTCAAAATTCCTGTTCTACTCATCTGCCACCCCTTCTAGTTTCACTGGCAGGTAGTCCTTTCACTGTGTGTATGCTCAGTTGTGTCCGACTCTGCAACCCTATGGACTGTAGCCCTCCAGGCTCCTCTGTCCATGGGATTTTCCAGGCCCATAATACTGCAGTTTGTTGCCATGCCCTCCTCCAGGGGATTTTCTCAACTCAGGGATAGAACCCCCATCTCCTGCATCTCCTGCATTGGCAGGTGGGTTCTTTACCACTAGCACCACCGGGGAAGCCCATAGTCCCATCATTGCTAAACTTCAAAGTTATTGTGTCATGAAATACCTGTCTGGCACATTCTATTTTAAAAGAGTAAAATCTTCATCTGGATGCCTGTGAGCCAGCAGTCATTTTCCCCCGTTTAACAGCTGAGAAAGCACATAGAAGCAGATTTGCCCAAGGTTGAGTTAAGATTAATCAGTCATTAATTCATAATTACCATACATACCATACTTAGATTACCAATTTTCACAGGATGAGAGCATAGTAAAACATATCTGACAATGCAACATCACTAAAAGTATTTTACTGTTTTATTAATGATTTAGAAGTCATCTGAGAATTTTGGAATACTTCAATTATCATAATAGGCATTAATTTGTAGTTGAAATAGAAAAATATAAAAGATATAAAATTAATCTGAGGTTGTATGGACTTTACAACGTTCTCTATCATTTTTTAATAAAATTTTTGTTTTTAAGATTGACCTATAATTTTAAATTCCTAAGATGCTCTATTCGATGCAATCTACATTATTTTATATATATACACACACACACACTATGTTCTGTGGGGGATACAAAGGAAGTAGAAGGCATACTCCTTATTGTCCAAGAAAAATAAGACATGCCAAATATACAAGCCCATATACAGAAACTTATGCACAACTAACTACAGTTGTATATGACATGCTAAATGTGTGTGCAGACACACATACACACACAAGAAGTGCTGGAGAGGGTGTGGAGAAAAGGGAACCCTCTTACACTGTTGGTGGGAATGCAAACTGGTACAGCCACTATGGAGAACAGTGTGAAGATTCTTTAAAAAACTGGAAATAGAACTGCCATATGACCCAGCAATCCCACTGCTGGGCATACACACCGAGGAAACCAGAATTGAAAGTGACATGTGCCCAGTGTTCATCGCAGCACTGTTTACAATGGCCAGGACATGGAAGCAACCTAGATGTCCATCGACAGACAAATGGATAAGAAAGCTATGGTACATATACACAATGGAATATTACTTAGCCATTAAAAAGAATGCATTTGAATCAGTTCTAATAAGGTGGATAAAACTGGAGTCTATTATACAGAGTGAAGTAAGTCAGAAAGAAAAACACCAATACTGTATACTAACACATATATATGGAATTTAGAAAGATGGTAACAATGACCCTATATGTGAGACAGCAAAAGAGACACAGATGTAAAGACCAGTCTTTTGGACTCTGGGAGAAGACAAGGGTGTGATGATTTGAGAAGGTAGCATTGAAACATGTATATTATCATATGTGGAGCGGATTGCCAGTCCAGGTTCTATACATGAGACAGGGTGCTCAGTGCTGGTGCACTGGGATGGCCCTGGGGATGGGATGGGGAAGGAGGTGGGAGGGGGGTTCTGGATTGGGGACACATGTGCTTCTGTGGCTGATTCATGTCAATGTATGGCAAAAACCACTACAATATTGTAAAGTAACTAGCCTCATATTAAAATAAATTAATTAATTTTTTAAAAGAAGTTTTCATATCATATGTGAGAGCTAAGAGTTCCTACTCACATTATTTTAATTCAGGAAGCATTTCTTGTTCAAATGCGATACCTAGACTTCACATGTTTCACACTGAGATAACTTCATACTGAGAACATGTGGATCCCCTTAATGAAGCAGATCACAAATTTTAAAGGAAAATACAAGGACATGCTGGAAAAAAGCACCCAAATCATCTCATGCTTAGGAAAACACAAACCAAAATAGCAAACAGACCCAAATACATAAGTCTACCACTCACATAGGCCTAAGTCATATTAAACAGGAAGAAAGTATGGTATCACTCTCCCATCATAGATTTTTACCCCTTGTTCAAGGCATGAATACAGTGGGGGTGACAAATAAATTGAATAGATTGGGTCTGGTAGACAGAGTGCCTGAAGAACTATGAACAGAGGTTTGTAACATTGTACAGGAAGTGGTGACCAAAACTATCCCCAAGAAAAAGAAATGCAAGAAAGCAAAATGTTTCTCTGAGTAGACCTTACAAATAGCTTAAAAAAGAAGAGAAGTGAAAGGCAAAGGAGAAAGGGAAAGATATACCCATCTGAATACAGAGTTCCAGAGAATAGCAAGGAGAGATAAGATAACCTTCTTAAGTGAACAACACAAAGAATGGGAAAGATTAGAAATCTCTTTAAAAAAATTAGAGATAATCAAGGGAATATTTCATGCAAAGATGGGCACAATAGAAGATAGAAACAGCAAGGACCTAACAGAAGCAAAAGATATTAAGAAGAGGTGGCAGGAATACACAGAACTATACCAAAAAAGACTTAATGACCCAGATAACCATGATGGTGTGGTCACTCACCTAGAGCTGGACATCCTGGAATGTGAAGTCAAGTTAGCCTGAGGAAGCTTTACTATGAACAAATCTAGTGGAAGTGATGGAACTCCAGTTGACTGACTTAAAATCTTAAAAGATGATGCTGTTAAAGTGCTGCACTCAATATGCCAGCAAATTTGGAAAACTCAGCAATGGCTACAGGATTGGAAAAGGTCAATTTTCATTCCAATCTCAAAGAAAGGAAAAGCCAAAGAATGTTCAAACTACTGTCCAATTGTACTCATTTCACATGCTAGCAAGGTAATCCTCAAAATTCTTTAAGCTGGGCTTCAACAGTACATGAACCAAGAACTTACAGATATACAAACTGTATTTAAAAAAGGCAGAGGAACCAGAGATCGAACTGTCAACATCTGTTGGATCACAGAGAAAACAAGTGAATTTTAAAAAAAAAACAAAAAAAACTACTTCTGCTTCATTGACTATGCCAAAGCCATTGACTGTGTGGATCACAACAAACTGTGAAAAGTTTTTAAAGAGGTGGGATTACCAGACCACCTTCCCTGCTTCCTGAGGAACCCATATGCAGTTCAAGAAGCAACAGCTAGAACTAGACATGGAACAATGGACTAGTTCAGTCTTGGGAAAGGAGTATGTCAAGGCTGTATGTGGTCACCCTGCTTCTTTAACTTCTGTGCAGAGTGCATCATGTGAAATGCTGTGCTGGTTTGATCACAATTTGTAATCAAGATTATCAGGAGAAATATCAACAACCTCAGATATGCAGATGATACCATTCTAAAGCAGAAAGCAAGGAGGAACTAAAGAGCCTTTTGATGAGGGCAAAAGAGGAGAGTGAAAAGGCTGGCTTAAAAATCAACATTCAAGAAACTAAAATCATGGCAGTGTTCCCATCACTTCATGGCAAATACATGGGGGAAAAGTGGAAACAGTGGAAATTTTTATTTTCTTAGGCTGCAAAACTGAAGTCAGTTCAGTTCAGTTCATTTCAGTCACTCAGTCATGTTCGACTCTTTGCTACCCCATGAATTGCAGCACACCAGGCTTCCCTGTCCATCACCAACTCCCAGAGTTCACTCAAACTCATGTCCATCGAGTTGGTGATGCCATCCAGCCATCTCATCCTATCTCGTCCCCTTCTCCTCCTGCCCCCAATTGCTCCCTGCATCAGGGTCTTTTCCAATGAGTCAACTCTTTGCATGAGGTGGCCAAAGTATTGGAGTTTCAGCTTTAGCATCAGTTATTCCAATGAACACCCAGGACTGACCTCCTTTAGGATGGACTGGTTGGACCTCGATGCAGTCCAAGGGACTCTCAAGAGTCTTCTCCAACACCACGGTTCAAAAACATCAATTCTTCGGCGCTCAGCTTTCTTCACAGTCCAACTCTCACATCCATACATGACCACTGGAAAAACCATAGCCTTGACTAGATGGACCTTTGTTGGCAAAGTAATGTCTCTGCTTTTCAATATGCTATCTAGGTTGGTCATAACTTTCCTTCCAGGGAGTAAGCGTCTTTTAATTTCATGGCTGCGGTCACCATCTGCAGTGATTTGGGAGCCCCCTCAAACAAAGTCTGACACTGTTTTCACTGTTTCCCCATCTATTTCCCATGAAGTGATGGGACCAGATGCCGTGATCTTCATTTTCTAAATGTTGAGCTTTAAGCCAACTTTTTCACTCTCCTCTTTTACTTTCATCAAGAGGCTTTTTAGTTCCTCTTCACTTTCTGCGATAAGGGTGGTGTCATCTGCATATCTGAGGTTATTTATATTTCTCCTGGCAATCTTGATTCCAGCTTTTGCTTCATCCAGCCCAGCATTTCTCATGATGTACTGTGCATATAAGTTAAATAAGCAGGGTGACGATATACAGCCTTGATGTACTGCTTTTCCTGTTTGGAACCAGTCCATTGTTCCATGTCCAGTTCTAACTGTTGCTTCCTGACCTGAATATAGGTATCTCGAGAGGCAGGTCAGGTGCTCTGGTATTCCCATCTCTTTCAGAATTTTCCACAGTTTATTGTGACCCACACAGTCAAAGGCTTTGGCATAGTCAATAAAGCAGAAAGAGATGTTTTTCTGGAACTCTTGCTTTTTCGATGATCCAGTGGATGTTGGCTATTTGATCTCTGGTTCCCCTCCCTTTGCTAAAACCAGCTTGAACATCTGGAAGTTCACGGTTCACGTATTGCTGAAGCCTGGCTTGGATAATTTTGAGCATTACTTTACTAGCATGTGAGAAGAGTGCAACTGTGTTGTAGTTTGAGCATTCTTTGGCATTGCCTTTCTTTGGGATTGGAATGAACACTGGCCTTTTCCAGTCCTGTGGCCACTGCTGAGTTTTCCAAATTTCCTGGCATATTGAGTGCAGCATTTTCACAGCATCATCTTTCAGTATTTGAAATAGCTCAACTGGAGTTCCATCACCTCCACTAGCTTTGTTTGTAGTGATGCTTTCTAAGGCCCACTTGACTTCACATTCCAGGATGTCTGGCTCTAGGTCGGTGATCACACCATCATGATATCTACATCGTGAAGATCTTTTTTGTACAGTTCTTCTGTGTATTCTTGCCACCTCTTCTTAATATCTTCAGCTTCTGTTAGATCCATACCTATCTTCAGCTTCTGTTAGGTCCATACCACTTCTGTCCTTTATCGAGCCCATCTTTGCATGAAATGTTCCCTTTGTATCTCTAATTTTCTTGAAGAGATCTCTAGTCTTTCCCATTCTGTTGTTTTCCTCTATTTCTTTGCATTGATCGCTGAGGAAGGCTTTCTTATCTCTCCTTGCTATTCTTTGGAACTCTGCATTCAAATGGGAATATCTTTCCTTTTCTCCTTTGCTTTTTGCTTCTCTTCTTTCCACAACTATTTGTAAGGCCTCCTCAGACAGCCATTTTGCTTGTTTGCATTTCTTTTCCATGGGGATGGTCTTGATCCCTGTCTCCTGTACAATGTCATGAACTTCCATTTGTTGCTCATCAGGCACTGTGTCTATCAGATCTAGTCCCTTATATCTATTTCTCACTTCTACTGTATAATTATAAGGGATTTGATTTAGGTCATACCTGAATGGTCTAGTGGTTTTCCGTACTTTCTTCAATTTAAGTCTGAATTTGGCAATAAGGAGTTCATGATCTGAGCCACAGTCAGCTCCCCGTCTTGTTTTTTCTGACTGTATAGAGCTTCTCCATCTTTGGCTGCAAAGAATATAATCAATCTGATTTCAGTGTTGACCATCTGGTGGTGTCCCTGTGTAGAGTCTTCTCTTGTGTTGTTGGAAGAGGGTGTTTGCTATGACCAGTGCCTTCTCTTGGCAAAACTCTATTAGTCTTTGCCCTGCTTCATTCCATATTCCAAGGCCAAATTTGCCTCTTACTCCAGGTGTTTCTTGACTTTCTACTTTTGCATTCCAGTCCCCTATAATAAAAAGAACATTTTTTGTGTGTGTTAGTTCTAAAAGGTCTTGTAGGTCTTCATAGAACCATTCAACTTCAGCTTCTTCATCATTACTGGTTGGGGCATAGACTTGGATTACTGTGATATTGAGTGGTTTGCCTTGGAAACGAACAGAGATCATTCTGTCATTTTTGAGATTGCATCCAAGTAATGTATTTTGGACTCTTTTGTTGACATCATGGCTACTCCATTTCTTCTAAGGGATTCATGCCCGCAGTAGTAGATGTAATGGTCATCTGAGTTAAATTCACCCATTCCAGTCCATTTTAGTTCGCTGATTCCTAGAATGTTGACGTTCACTCTTGGCATCTCCTGTTTGACCACTTCCAATTTGCCTTGATTCATGGACCTAACATTCCAAGTTCCTATACAATATTGCTCTTTACAGCATCGGACCTTGCTTCTATCACCAGTCACATCCACAGCTGGGTATTGTTTTTGCTTTGGCTCCATCCCTTCATTCTTTCTGGAGTTATTTCTCCACTGATCTCCAGTAGCATATTGGGCACCTACCAACCTGGGCAGGTCCTCTTTCAGTATCCTATCATTTTGCTTTTTCATACTGTTCATGGGATTCTCAGGGCAAGAATACTGAAGTGGTTTGCCATTCCCTTCTCCAGTGGACCACATTCTATCAGACCTCTCCACCCTGACTCGTCCATCTTGGGTGGCCCCACAGGGCATGGCTTAGTTTCATTGTGTTAGACAAGGCTGTTGTCTGTGTGATCAGAATGGCTAGTTTTCTGTGATTATGGTTTCAGTGTGTCTGCCCTCTGATGCCCTCTTGCAACACCTACCATCTTACTTAGGTTTCTCTTACCTTGAGCATGGGGTATCTCTTCACGGCTGCTCCAGAAAAGTGCAAAACTGAAGTCAGAAAGAGTTAAAAGATGCTTGCTCCTTGGCAAAAAAGCTATGACAAACCTAGACAGTGTATTTAAAAGCAGATACATCACTTCATCGACAAAGGTTCATATAGTCAAAGCTATGATTTTTCCAGTAGTCATATATGGATGTGAGAGCTGGACCATAAAGAAGGCTGATGCTTTCAAATTGTGGTGCTGGAGAAGACTCTTGAGAGTTCCTTGGACAGCAAGGAGATCAAACTAGTCAATCCTAAGGGAAATCAACCCTGAATATTCATTGGAAGGACTGATGCTGAAACAAGGCTCCAATACTTTGGCCACCTGATATGAAGAGCTGACTCATTGAAAAACACCCTGGTGCTGGGAAAGATTGAGGGAAGGAGGAGAAGGGGGTGACAGAGGATTAATGGTTGGATGGCATCACTGACTCAAGAGACATGAGTTTGAGCAAACTTCAGGAGATGGTGAAGGACAGAGAAGCCTGATGTGCTGCAGTTCAAGGGGTTACAAAGAGTCATATATGACTAGCCCCAGAACAACAACAAGGCATGAACAGATAGACTTCTTATATCATGCCTTGTACTTCACTCAGACCAACCTCACTGAAGCTAGAGTTGCCTCTGTTTCTTCCACCACCCTTCCTTCCCATCACAAGAAGTGACCTTATATTTGTTTTAATGTATCCCTATCCTCTACTCCAGTAGCTCACCAAATACTTTCAGCTTATCCTCCTAAACCACTCCTCAATTACGCTCTAGTCCAGGCCATAGGTTATTTCTTCACATAGCTGTTACAACCTCCTCCTTGCTCAAGTTCCCAGGCTACAGACTGAAACGAGAATAAATGCTTTTACACAAAGTGGATTTTTCACTTATAGATTTTATAAATGCCATTTCCTTTCCTGAAAGTTGATAATAGTACTTACTATATTAAAGATCGGGCCTAACTTGTATTCAAATAATCCTCCTCAAACCATCTTTAACCACCATCTCACATCACTTTTATCTTCCCATTATCCTCCCTTCCCCTTTTGCTTATCTCAGGTACATTGGCTTCGTGCTCTATTTGTGCAGTCAACCCACCTCCTTTATAGAGCTTCCTCTTACTAATTGGAAGATATTTTAAAATCCCATTTTCCTTTTACCCAAACATGAAACTTCAGTCTTCTCTATTTTATTCTATGCCTGTTTAGGTTAATATATCATTCAGGGCACATACTGTTTACACATGAGTTTACCCTGAAAATTCTTTTTTTAAAAAACAGCCCATACCCTCTCCCATTTTTCTCTGTTCAGAACCCAGTTCAGTATCAAAAGCATATAAGTGGCCTTTGAATTTTAATTGAAAGCAAGAAAGAAGAGAGAGAAGAAGGTAGAAGAAAAAGAGGAATTTGCAAAAGACCACAGCTACAAGGCTCTTCAGAATGTCAATACAAAAACTTGGATTTGAGTTCTGTTGAAATTTAGGATGAAATTTCTTATCTTACTTAAATCCATATTTGCACTTCTTATCTTTTGACACAGTCTGGTTCTACAAGTATGAAGAATTCCTCTAATCCCAGAATGATCAAAAGCATTGTTGATGGCCCACAGCTCAATTATCTCTTTCCTTCATACAAATGCAGGCTATTTGCATTTTCTTCTCAATTTTCAATGATTCCATGCATAAAAAGGAAAAAAGGCAAAAAGCACATCTGCTGTGAAATCATGAAGACTGTATCGCCTTTCAGATTCTTTCGGAATCTAGATCCCAGTCAAAAGGGGTCAGGTGAAGCAGGGCTACCCACCGCCCTACTCAGCAGAGGGCACTATGCACCAGTGTGCTCAGCGCCTTCCTGTGCACCTAAAATGGCTCTTTGGCAGGACTAGGGGCAAAGGAAATCTATTTTGAGTCTTTATATATGAGGCTTACTGTCTGCTGAGTCCAAAACTGTCACTTTGGCTCCTAAAGTCTAACGCTGAAAGCTTACTGAGATAAATATGGACCTTCTCATTCACACTGTCAGGAAATGTGTGTAACTATTTTATTTATACCCTTAAAAATGATTTCATTTTGGCTTTCTTTTTTTGAAGAAGTTTCATTCCAGGACTTAATTTTGCTGACAACATGCTGTTCCCTAACAAGACAGAAAAGTGGCTCCATATTTAAAACCAGGTATGAAAGTATATGCAAAAAATATTGTTTGTGGTTCATTCCAAAGTCCTGCTTCTAAGTCTCCTCTGGTATCTTTAACTAACTTGTATGAAAACTACTTACCCAAGGACAGCAATTCAGATTAATGGTCAATTCTGGCATTTGTAGCTTAATGAGTGAATAGTCACTTGAATACTTACTGCTTTGATATTTAGCTCCCATTTGTCTGGCTTCTCTGGTGGCTCAGAGAGTAAAGAAACTGCCTGCAGTGCAGGAGACTTGGGTTTGATCCCCTGGAGATCCCCCTTGGGTTAGGAAGATCACCTGGAGAAGAGAATGGCTACCACTCCAGTATTTTTGCCTGGAGAATTCCATTTACAGAGGAGACTGGTGGGCCACAGTCCATGGGGTAGTAAAAAGTTGGACACAACTGAGCAACTAACACACACACACACACACACCCATATGCCTATTTTTTCTTTTAATCACTTATTTGACACTGGGACCTATTGTCCTTGCTAAAAAGACTGAGAGGGAGAAAAGCACATTGAACCAAGGGAAAACAGCCAAACCAAAATAAATCCCTCAACCCAAACAAGTAAACAAATAAAAATCAGCGAGTCTATAGTGCTGAGATGAGCTCTGTCTAATAGTGATATGAATATATTATTTATATTTATCCTTCCCCGCTGTTGCTATCATTTGCCATTCTGAATTTTCCACTGACAGCAGTATTTCCGCTGGTCTTACAGAGATGTTGGCTACTGAAATACAATTCAGGCTCATACCCACATCAGTCGTCAGTGGGCCAAGAATAAGACACTTGCCAAAGGTAAGGGATTTAGGGTCCAGGCCCTAGCTAGGTTTGAGTTGCCAAAGTAGACAGTAAAAAACAGCAATGTGGCTAGCTACAAATAAAACACAGGGATTTGAGCTTGTTTATTTTGCAAAGGGGCCCATGTGGCATGCTGACCAAAAATTCACTGTGTCCACTGAAATCTATCCCTTGGGGCAGGGTTGCTTCTTCACAGAAATGTTGCTCTAGCCCTGTGTGTCTGTCTGATGTACCACTGTGATTTAAACCCCCATGTTCCCACTAATAGCTTTTGATGTTTTGGTTATGCTAAATCAAGGGCTTCCTTGATAGCTCAGTTGGTAAATAATCCGCCTACAATGCAAGAGACCCCGGTTTAATTCCTGGGTTGAGAAGATCCCCTGGAGAAAGGATAGGCTAACCACTCCAGTATTCTTGGGCTTCTCTTGTGGCTCAACTGGTAAAAGAATCCACCCGCAATGCAGGAGACTTGGGTTTGATCCCTGGGTTGGGAAGATCCCCTGGAGAAGGGAAAGGCTACCCACTCCAGTATTCTGGCCTGAAGAATTACATGGACTGTATAGTCCATGGGGTCGCAAAGAGTCAGACACAACTGAGTAACTTTCACTCACTTTATGCTAAATCACATTCTCTTCAAATCAGAATAGTTTGAGGTTGGTCTTTTACATTTCCTGTTCCTCCAGACTACTTCCCTCTTTGAGAGTGTCTCTGTATCAGGGCATGTCAGTTTAGGGTAACTGCTAAACCAATATGATTAACAAAATATGAAGAACCCAGTATTTCACTCTGCTAGACAGTGTAGCATGGCAGATAGGTTATCCTCTTTGCTCTCTAGTCATTCATAACACATTTGGCATGATAAGACCTATGCCTTCTGAACAGTTAGGAAAGTATAAGACAGATTTTTTTCAGAAGGATTCAGGAGAGCAACAGTTCTCCACATGCTCTTTCAAAAGCCAACAACGACAGTTTTCTCAGAATTAACCTACCAATTTTGCTGAGATACCACAAAGTCTTGATTTCCAAAAGATATTTGTCATTTGTCTCTTTCAAATCAAGTTCAGTTGCACATAACAGAAAATTACAAAATGACATAACTTTAAAAAGGTAGAGGACTTCCAAGGTGGTGCTAGTGGTAAAGAACCCACCTGCCAATGCAGGAAATGAGATGATGGTTCAATCCCTGGTTTGGGAAGATTCCCTGGAGGAGGGCATCGCAACCCACTCTAGTATTCTTGCCTGGAGAATCCCATGGACAGAGGATCCCGGCAGGCTACAGTCCTCAGGGTGACAAAGACATGACCAAAGTGACTTAGGACAGCACACAGCACACAGCACAAACAAGGCAGAAGTAGGTAATCCATGTAGTCCAGTCAACTGTACCTACCTTTCTGCTCCACCATCCTCAGTATATGCTTTCTACCTCAAGGATAGCTGATGATTACCACTAACTCCAGCTCTAGTCATCATGTTTACATTCTAGATTGGCATCACAAAGAAGCTGGTTAGGACAAAAGTGAAAGTCTCTCAGTCATGTCCAACTCTTTGCGACCTCATGGACTATACAGTCAGCAAAAACAAGACAGGGAGCTGACTATGGCTCAGATCATGAACTCCTTATTGCTAAATTCAGGCTTAAATTGAAAACTTAAATTGAAAAAATTAGGGGACACCACTAGACCATTCTGGTAAGACCTAAATCAAATCCTTTACGATTATTCAGTAGAAGTCAGAAATAGATTTAAGGGACTAGATCTGATAGACACAGTGCCTGATGAACTATGGACAGAGGTTCATGACATTGTACAGGAGACAGGGATCAAGACCATCACCAAGAAAAAGAAATGCAAACAAGCAAAATGGCTGTCTGAGGAGGCCTTACAAATAGCTGAGAAAAGAAGAAAAGTTAAAATCAAAGGAAAAAAGGAAAGATATACCCATTTGAATGCAGAGTTCCAAAGAATAGCAAGGAGAGATAAGAAAGCCTTCCTCAGTGATCAATGCAAAGAAATAGAGGAAAAGAACAGAATGGGAAAGACTAGAGATCTCTTCAAGAAAATTAGAGATACCAAGGGAACATTTCATGCAAAGATGGGCTTGACAAAGGACAGAAATGATATGGACCTAACAGAAGCAGAAGATATTAAGAAGAGGTGGCAAGAATACACAGAAGAACTGTACAAAAAAGATCTTCATGATCCAGATAATCATGATGGTGTGATCACTCACCTAGAGCCAGACATTCTGGAATGTGAAGTAAAGTGGGCCTTAGAAAGCATCACTACAAACAAAGCTAGTGGAGGTGATGGAATTCCAGTTGAGCTATTTCAAGTCCAAAAAGATGATGCTGTCAAAGTGCTGCACACAACATGCCAGGAAATTTGGAAAACTCAGCAGTGGCCACAGGACTGGAAAAGGCCAGTGTTCATTCCAATCCCAAAGAAAGGCAATGCCAAAGAATGCTCAAACTACCATACAATTGCAATCATCTCACATGCTAGTAAAGTAATGATCAAAATTCTCCAAGCCAGGCTTCAGCAATACATTAACAGTGAATTTCCAGATGTTCAAGCTGCTCTTAGAAAAGGGAGAGGAAACAGAGATCAAATTGCCAACATCCACTGGATCATGGAAAAAGCAAGAGAGTTCCAGAAAAACATCTCTTTCTGCTTTATTGACTATGCCAAAGCCTTTGACTGTGTGGATCACAATAAACTGTGGAAAATTCTGAAAGACATGGGAATACCAGAGCACCTGACCTGCCTCTTGAGAAATCTGTATGCAAGCCAGGAAGCAACAGTTATAACTGGACATGAAACAACAGACTGGATCCAAATAGGAAAAGGAGTACATCAAGGCTTATATTGTCATCCTGCTTATTTAACTTATATGCAGAGTACATCATGAGAAATGCTGGACTGGATGAAGCAAAAGCTGGAATCAAGATTGCCAGGAGAAATATCAATAACCTCAGATATGCAGATGACACCACCCTTATGGCAGAAAGTGAAGTAGAACTAAAGAGCCTCTTGAAAGTGAAAGAGGAGAGTGAAAAAGTTGGCTTAAAACTCAACATTCTAAAAACTAAGATCATGGCATCCGGTCCCATCACTTCATGGGAAATAGATGGGGAAACAGTGACAGAATTTATTTTCTTAGGTTCCAAAATAACTGCAGATGGTGACTGCAGCCATGAAATTAAGACACGCTTACTCCTTGGAAGGAAAGTTATGACCAACCGAGACAACATATTA
Organism: Bos taurus; assembly: GCF_002263795.3. Lineage (NCBI taxonomy): Eukaryota > Metazoa > Chordata > Mammalia > Artiodactyla > Bovidae > Bos > Bos taurus. Next base: position 49,611,707 of record NC_037357.1, read on the forward strand.
AAAAGCAGAGACATTACTTTGCCAACAAAAGTCCATCTAGTCAAGGCTATGGTTTTTCCTGTGGTCATGTATGGATGTGAGAGATGGACTATAATGATACCTGAGTGCTGAAGAATTGATACTTCTGAACTGTGGTGTTGGAGAAGACTCTTGAGAGTCCCTTGAACTGCAAGGAGGTCCAGTCAGTCCATCCTCAAGGAAATCAGTCCTGGGTGTTCATTGGAAGGACTGATACTGAAGCTGAAACTCCAATACTTTGGCCACTTGATGTGAAGAGCTGACTTACTTGAAAAGACCCTGAAGCTGGGAAAGATTGAAGGCGGGAGGAGAAGGGGATGACAAAGGATGAGATGGTTGGATGGCATCACCGATTCACTGGACATGAGTTTGTGTAAACTCCGGGAGTTGGTGATGGACAGGGAGGCCTGTTGTGCTGGGGTCCATGGGGTCGCAAAGAGTCAGACACGACTGAGAGACTGAACTCACTGGACTTACAGTCTGTGGAATTCTCCAGGCCAGAATACTGGATTGGGTAGCCATTCCTCTCGCAACCCAGGGATCGAACCCAGGTCTCCTGCATTGCAGGTGGATTCTTTAACAGCTGAGCCACCAAGGAAGCCCAAGAATACTGGAGTGGGTAGCTTATCCCTTTTCCAGCAGATCTTCCCAACCCAGGAATTGAACCAGGGTCTCCTGCATTGCAGATGTATTCTTCACCAGTTGAGCTACCAGGGAAGCCAGGTCAGGACAAAAGGCCACTCTCTATCTCTTAGGGAGACTTTGGTGGTTTACATGTTGTCAGCCTGAACTTAGCCACATGGCCAGATATAGCTTCAAAGGAGACTGGTACTAGTATTTGTTCTGAGTGCACAATCACACCAAATGAAATCATGATTCTGTTACTGAGAAAGAAATGAGAAACTGGGGGAGGCAGTTATCAATATTAGCCACACATCGTAATATGTTGCAAGGTCTAGAATCCCTGTTATTAAAGTCATCCCTTTTGTATTAAGTTGCTCCCTCTCAAAATCTCTGTTAAATGCAAATATTACCTGAAAGTGGTAAAACATTAACAAATGAAGACACATTTCCATATGATCACAAGTCTGTGAGATTATTTCTCTGACGAATGTGGCCATAAGTAAAAAGAACCAAAAACATTAATGGAGAAACAAATGAATATGTTAAAGGAAAGCATCCACAGGACACTGTGGGGTCAAGGCACTATAGGCTGAAAGGCTGAGGGTAAGGAGAGAGCCAAAACCAATTTTGCTTACTTCATAATTTTGCTGAAGACTAATCCCACGTATCTAAATTGTTACAATGGAATACAGTTGCTGTAGCCTGTAGATTATATACAAAGACAGTATGTCACAAAGCAAATAATTTTATTTACTATTATCACTTGCAAGATTTTTATTTGTTTTTCATTTTTACCAGAGAAGGGGTAGGGGAGTGGTACTAGGAGATTTAGAACTGGTTGGGGAAAAGAGAGAAGAAAACTGCTTTCAAACAACTGTAGTTTTTATTTTGGAATAAAAATAGAGCACTATTTTGAAGAAAAGCAATGGGGACGGGATTTTTCTTTTCAAAAATCTTCATCAGTTTTTAGAATAAGACCTTTATAAAAATGAATATTTTTCATCAAAGAAGTTTTGTTTTGACAGACAAATTGACTAGAGAAAGTTCATGTTCTACATTATGAGGAATCAAAATGTGTCTGTAGAGCAGAGTAAATTTCATGACACATCATACACAGAGCAGATGTGAGAGTCTAAATCCAGAAAAAAACGAATTCTATTTTACTGTCACCCAGGGAAGTTTCCCTTTTCCTTAAAGTAGCTGATAATCCACACTTATTTTTCTGGATCTTCAGTTTTTTGCCCCATCAATGGATCCCATCCATCAACCCAATGAATATAGCTTTGGAGATATAAAAGGCTGTAACCAATTTATAGACCAATCCCAGAGCATAAGCCTTTATATTCAGAGAAACTACGATGACTATTTAGGCCACCAGAGAAAAAATAAAGGAAAAAATTTATTAATTTGACACTTATTCACAGTCTTCAAGCCAACCAACACAAACTGATTCCCTACAGCATATTCATTGTGGGCATTCAATAAATATTAACCAACACTCCCTGGTGTTTTGACCCAGTGTTATATTTAGCAACCTCAAGAATGAAGCCCACTTCAAGTCTTAAGAGATTTTTCACAGCGATTCTACTTGTCTTGATTTTCAGTCCAATTTTTTTTCTAAAGCTTGTTTTCCTAGTATCTACATTTTATTAATGAATGAATCCTTCCCTTTGAATTTATGAGAAGTTGTACAGAATGTAGCAAAAAAAAAAAAGGTGTTCATTTGAGGGTTTTGCTATCATGATCTCAGATATTTTGACTTGGGGGGATAAGGAGGAGGGGAGGGAAAGCTGATCTGTGTTTTAGTTTTTTTCCCAAAGCCCCCAAACTCTTGTCATTCCAGTTTCTTTTTAGGTGATAATTAAACGGTCTGTAGGAGCTGAGAAAAAAACACCTCGAACCAAAGAAAATTAAAATTTATCTTTCATCAAGCTTTCAAGTATTCTCCAACCCCCAGCTATCTAATTCCACATGCCAAAGCACGTTATTTTCAAAAATAGAAGAATTCAACATCTCATAATTTTTCTTACACATTTCTCTGCATTTCATATCTTATTTCAAGGTGCTCAGTTGGAACACATGTTACTCATGAAAAGAAGGGATCTGTTTCACTTTATAGAATGACATGTTGAGGAGAGCACATTTTTCAGATATGAAAGTTTTCATTTTAAAAGTTTCATTCTGTGTCATCTTTGAAAACTAAACAATTCCACCGGGAGGGTCACATTCCTACCCTACACAGAAATGGCCCTTGTCTCTTATTATCCAACCCCCAGGAAAAGATTTCCATACAAAAATAAAGAAGCCATCTCAGACTTCTTTTTAATAACAAGCCTAAGATCAATAGACTGACTGTGCTCCCTACTGGTAAAATGAAGAGCTACAGCCAGCAGTCAAAATTTTATTTGACAAAAACCTTATAGAACTAGGAATTAAAATTTTATTTATCATGCCTGGAAACAGGAAATCTTGCCACATGAGTTCCAAAATTACATAGAAGATTATTCACTGGCCTGAAAGCAGAAACAAGTGAAGGCAGAGAAGTTACTGGGTCAAGCTCAATGTGGATTTGAACATTAGTACCATTTGATTTTATTGTCAGTGCTACTAGCTGCTTTCTGTGTTCTGACCAAACCATATCTGAACATAGGCTGATCCAAGGGTTCTCAAACTTTAGCCTGCATCAGAGTCTTCTGAACTACCTGTTGAAAATGGATAGTCTTGGTTCCAAGAACCAGAAATTCTGATTCTTCAGGTTTGGAATGAAGCTCTAAAATCTGCCTTTTATCAATTCTTCCCGACCTCGGTGATTATGATGAAAGTAGTTTAAGGAATACATTTTTAATAACACTGACATAGTCTTTACAAAGCGCCCTGGTAGTATGAAAAATTACTGTCTTGTTTGTCAGCAACACCATCTCCCTAACGATGATCTCCCTACTGGGATTGGAGCAAAGTTTCTGGTTTCCTTGCTCCCATACATACCAGCTCTCTGCCTCTACTTGCTTTCTTGGCTCCTGCTAAATGCCAGTGCAGAGGAGAGAACTTTATTATAATAACAATAATAGCTAATATTTATTCAGTGTGTTCTATCTGCCCAGTTCTAAGTGCTTTTCTTATAGTAAGTAATTCAATGCTCATATTAAGCCTGTGTATGGAGGAGGAACTATTATTTTTATTTTACAAATGAAGAAACTGAGACATTGCCCAAGGTCACAGATTGAGTGACTGAGCCAGGATATGAAGGCAGGCAGTCTGGCTCCAAAGCCCATGCACTTAACCACTATGTTATACTAACTGTCTACATATAAAAGGGAAAGGACTAGATTTTTTTTCTTTGTGATTCTATGATTTTTATCTTACTCATTAAGGCATAAAAGTACAAAATTATTGTGAGAAGAAAAAAAAGATTTAAAGTATAGCCCTTTATCAGAGGCTTAATTGACCAAGTTCAATTTCCCTGAATAGTATATGATCATAGTAAAAGCCACCATAATGCTTTTATAATGCTTCCATATTCCCTGCTAATTCATCGCCTCACTTGAGATCAAATTTTCCAAGGTCACCACAGGGTTAATGGTAGCAGCATAGTGAAGCCTGCTCATCTACCCCTCTACCCCTAATTCCTGCATGCTCCCAACTCAGCTTCTCTACATACTGGCCTGATTTGAGTAGTACAATATCCATAGTCTGGGAATGACCATGTATGAAAGATGCAAAAGAATAAGCTGTGTATTAACAAAACTTGGCATGGCTTTTGGAAACCATGCTAATGCTCAGAAAACAACAAATGCAATTGAAGACATCAGCCTAAACAAGGGAGATGTTTTCCCTACAGTTGTCATAATAAATCTCTCTGAACTTTACCTGACATTTAGGTATATCAGGCTTTCAATTGTAGACCTTTGATTTTTTTTCCCCTGTATTTTAACCTCACTTTAAAACATCACTATTTCCTTCTCTTGACTTCTCTCACACGATACTTTTAAAGCAGCTAGGACATAATAGTATTCTTTTCATATCCTCTACAGAAAAACTGTGAGCCCAAAACACGTGCAATTCTTTCTAGTTGCAACTGTGAAGGAAAAAGATCACCAGTTGCTAGTTTAAATGTACGCAAGCAGCTATAAGTTCTAGTCAGAGCTTACCAGTGCCTCATAGCAATTAACAAGAGGGAGGGGCATTCATCATCCTGAGTCTTTATGCCAAATACCAAGGTGTAGAACTTCAGTCTCTCCAACAATCACAATGAATCTTAAACGTGTGGAGTTACCCAAATCCATGAAACAATGGCAAAAGCAGGTTTTGATTGATGGCTTTACCCCCGGACAGCTTTTGCAAAGCACTGGAAAAACCACCTTAGTAATAAGGCATAATCTGTGATGCTCCCAAATCTACAATTTCTTTTTCTTCTATTCTTGCTTTCAAACCCTGTGTGTGAGGTAAGCAGATAGTCGGCTGCTTAATCATATTTATAGCATTAAAACCAATTAGAAATAAATAAGTGAATTAATTGAATGAGTCACCATTTTCTGAACTATTGAGTTAGCAAAAATTAAGAATCTCAGTGTTGGGAAGTATATGTGAAAAAGGCACTTTGATATAGTAGTAGAGATAGTATAATTAGTATAGCTATTTTGAGGGCAATTTGGTAATATCAATGAAAATTAGAACCTCACCTACTCTTTGACTACCTACTCCTTAATTGGGAATTTAAACCAAAGATAGAGAATTGCAATATAATTGCAATATATCATTCAAAAAGGTATTTGCTGCATTAATAGTACTGGGGAAAAAACTAAATGGTCCAATGATAGGTCCTGGTTAAATAAATATGTCCCATCCTTACTCTGGAACAATACAAAAGATCTGTATGATCTGATACAGAAAAATCAAGAGGTATTGTTAAATGGGGAAAAATAAATAAGGAGAAGCTTGAATAATAAAGTAATAGCTAACCATGTGGGACTTCTAGCATGTCAGAGTGAAGGCTTCTATAAATCCATTCTTACATAAAAGCAACAAAAATACTGGCAAAATTATAAAATCAACTTTTTCAGAAATCTGAAAATTACTCAAAGGCCTGAAGCAACCTGAGAGGCATTTAATCAAGGAAAAGTGCTCAACTCCTATAAAAAACACTGAATGTCATTTTATTTTTAAATTTTAACTTATTTATTTTAATTGGAGGCTAATTACTTTATAATATTGTCGTGGTTTTTGCCATACATTGATATGAATCAGCCATGGGTGTACATGTGTCCTCATCCTAAACACCCCTCCCACCTCCCTCCCCATCCCATCCCTCAAGGTCATCCCAGTGCACCGGCCCTGAGCACCCTGTCTCATGCATCAAACCTGGACTGGCGATCTATTTCACATATGGTAATATGCATGATTCAATGTTATTCTCTCACATCATCCCACCCTCACCTTCTCCCACAGAGTCCAAAAGTCTGTTCTTTATATCTGTGTCTCTTTTGCTGTCTCGCATATAGGGTCATTGTTACCATCTTTCTAAATTCCATATATATGTGTTAATATACTGTATTGGTGTTTTTGTTTCTGACTTATTTCACTCTGTATAATAGGCTCCAGTTTCATCCACCATAGGCTCCAGTTTCATCCACCTCATTAGAACTGATTAAAATGCATTTTTAATAGCTGAGTGATATTCCATTGTGTATATGTACCACAGCTTTCTTATCCACTCATCTGCTGATGGACATCTAGGTTGCTTCCATGTCCTGACTATTGTAAACAGTGCTGCGATGAACATTGGGGTACACGTGTCTTTTTCAATTCTGGTTTCCTCGGTGTGTATGCCCAGCAGTGGAATTGCCGAGTCATATGGCAGTTCTGGCATTTTAAACTTGACCTACTCCCATGTGCCTCTCCCCAGTTCCACAGCAGCCTTGAAAAACTGCAAACTCACAACCATTGTAGCAGTACAGAAAACAGCAACAGCATTACCGCCACAAGAGGGAGCAAACTGGGTCTAAAGTGAAGTGAGGTGAACTGAAGTCACTCAGTCCTGTCTGACTCTTTGTGACCTTCATGGACTGTAGCCTACCAGGCTCCTCCATCCATGGGATTTTCCAGGCAAGAGTACTGGAGTGGGGTGCCATTTCCTTCTCCAGGGGATCTTCCTGACCCAGGGATCAAACCCGGGTCTCCCACATTGCAGGCAGACGCTTTACAAAAAATCCCATTCCCAAGAGATTGTCATTATTTAACCTGTTTCACAGCTCCCTGAAAAGCCCCATTCATAGAGTTTTCATTATTTGACCCGACTCAGAGCTTGATCCACAAGATAAGCCCTATTTGCAGAGCATTTGTGGAATGCAATCAGCAGCAATTGGTTAATATCATAACTGCCTGAGATAAAAGTTTGGATAACCAAGAGCCTAGCCAAAAACTTAAAATAAAATAAAAAAAAGATATAGATGAAAGAAGTCAGCCCTCCACAACAGGGTTTGTAAAAAAAAGTTTTTTAATTAAGAATAATCTAGGGAACTCTATGTCCATAGTGGCCTTTAAAGAGTTTGGGCACAATCCTGAGAGTCTACAAGGCTCCGTGTGTGCAGCACTGTGTACAAGCCTAGGAAAGACCTGTGAGGACACCGGAATCTCATCTCTGGCTGATCTTAAGGCTCTGTGCAAGCCAGAAGTACAGGCTAAGGCAGACTGAGTTTTTGTAAACTGCCTGCCTGAGTGCTGAACGCATGCCCCAGCCAGTACTGATCCCCACACCCACCCTGCCCTGACAGGAAAAGGGTGGACAAATTATTGATTCAAGACACTTAAGGAAATATCTGATGAATATTTAGTAGAGACTTGCATGGATACACACTAGAGACAATACAATAGAAGTAGTTCAGAAAAGTCACTAAACAAAAGAGCAGCAAAAACAAATTGACCAAGCCTTCCCTGGCCATCCAGTGGTTAAGACTTCACCTTCCAATGCAGGGGATGAAGGTTTGATCCTGGTCAGGAAACTCAGATCTCATATGCCTTCTGGCCAAAAGACCAAAACATAAAACAGAAGCAATATTGTAACAAATCCAATTTGTTGTTCAGTCTCTCAGTCATGTCTGACTGCGACTTTATGGACTGCAGCACGACAGGCTTCTCTGTCCGTCACCATCCCCTGGAGTTTGCTCAAACTCATGTCCATTGAGTCGGTGATGCCATCCAACCATCTCATCCTCTGCCATCCCCTTCACCTCCTGCCTTCAATCTTTACCAGCATCAGGGTCTTTTCTAATGAATCAGATCTTCACATCAGGTGGCCAAAGTATTGGAGCTTCAGCTTCAGCATCAGTTCTTTCAATGAATCTTCAGGATTTATTTCCTTTAGGATTGACCAGTTTGATCTCCTTGCAGTCTCCTTGCAAATTCAATAAAGACTTTAAAAATGGTCCACATCAAAAAAATCTTTAAAATTAAAAAAAAAAAAAAAAACTGACTAATGCAACAACCAAAAAATCCTGAGGAGGCAGAGGATGTGATCTAGAGTAGCCAAATTATATTAGCTAAAATGTCCAGTTTTTAACAAAAATTATAAGACTCATAAAGAAACCAGAAAGTATGACCCATATATGGGGGCAGCAGTCGATAGAAACGCTCCCTAAGGAAGCTCAGACATTGGACTTCAAATAAGCTTTTATATATATATTCAAAGAACTAAGAGAAAATATGCATGAATAGATAATTAAAGAAAAGCAAAACACTGATGCTTCATCAAATATAAAATATCAATGAAACAATAAATTTCTTTAAAAAAATACAAATAGAAACTCTGGAGTTGAAAAGTACAATAACAGAATGAAAAATTCACTAGAAGTGTTCATCAGCAGATTTAAGCTGACAGGAAAAAGAATCAGAGCACCCAAAAATAGGTCAATTAAGATTATCCAGTCTGGGGCTTCCCTGGTGGTGCAATGATTAAGACTTCACCTTCCAATGCAGAGGGTTTGGGTACGATCCCTGGTTGGGCAGTTAAATCCCACATGCCTCACAGTCAAAATATCAAAACATAAAACAGAAACAGTATTGTAACAAATTCAGTAAAGACTTTAAAAATGGTCAACATTAAACAAAAAAAACGATTATCCAGTCTAAGTAACAAAATAAAAAGAATGAAGAAAAATGAACAGAGCCTCACAGACCTGTGAGAAACCATCAAGCGTACCAACATACACATAATGGGAGTTCCAGGAGAAGAGGGGTCAGAGAAGGAGGCAGAAAAAATTTTTAAAGAAATAATGGCCAGAAACTCCCCAAATTCAATGAAAATCTTTAATGTACACATCCAGTAATCTCAACAAAATTTAAGATAAACCTAAAACGATATATACCCAGACATATCATAGTCAAACTTTTGAAAGACAAAAAGAAAGAGAGATTTTTGAAAACAGCAAGAGGGAAGCAACTCATCATGTACAAGAGATCCTCAATAAGATTAACAATGGATTTCTTATTAGAAACTATGGAAGCTAGAATGCAGAGGGATGACATAGTCAAAGAGTTGAAAAGAAAATACTGTCAACCAAAATCTCTATATTTGACAAAGCTATTCTTTAGAAATGAAGGAAAAATTAAGACGTTTTCATACAAACAAAAGCTGAATTTTTTACCAGCTCAGACTACATACAGGAAATAATAAAGGGAATCCTTCAGTCTAAAATGAAAGTATTAGGCAGTGATTCAAACCCACACAAATAAATGCAGATCATTTAAAAAGGTAACTATGTAGGTAAATATAAAAGATAGCATAAATGTATTTTTTGGCAATTTTTGTCCTCTCCTACCTTATTTAAAATACAACTGCATAAGGAAGTAATTATAAAACAGTGTTGAGGGAAATTCCCTGGTGGACCATTGGTTGGAACTCCAAGCTTCCCTTGCAGGGAGCACAGGTTCAATCCTTGATGGGGGAACAAAGACCTCACATGTTGTGTGGGACAGCCAAATAAATAAATGGTAAGAAACATAATTCTCAACTTTAAAAGAACAGTGTTGGTGGACTAAACGTGTGTAAAGAAGCAATTTCTATGATGATAATAGATCAAAGGAATGGAGAAGGAATGGAAATACATTGGACGAAGTTTCTGTATAGCTTTGAAATTTTAGGTTAGGGTTAGGGTTAGTTTTAATCTGAACTAGATTGCTTTATTATATTAATTGTAATCCTTAGATCTACCACGAAGAAAATAACTTGAAAGATGTATAGCAAAAGAAACAATGAAGTAATTTAAATGGTACACTAGAAAATACTCATTTATTACAAAGAAGGAAGCAATGGTACAAAAGCAAAGGTACAAAAGATATGACATACACCGTCTGCAGTGATTTGGGAGCCCGGAAAAATCAAGGCTGACACTGTTTCCACTGTTTCCCCATCTATTTCCCATGAAGTGATGGGACTAGATGCCATGATCTTTGTTTTCTGAATGTCGAGCTTTAAGCCAACTTTTTCACTCTCCACTTTCACTTTCAAGGCTTTTTAGTTCCTCTTCACTTTCTGCCATAAGGGTGGTGTCATCTGCGTATCTGACGTTATTGATATTTCTCCCAGCAATCTTGATTCCAGCTTGTGTTTCTTCCAGCCCAGTGTTTCCCATGATGTACTCAGCATATAAGTTAAATAAGCAGGGTGACAATGTACAGCCTTGACGTACTCCTTGTACAGCACAAAAACAGAACTATAGATCAATGGGACAGGGACAGAAAGCACAGAAACAAATCCATGCACCTACGGTCAATTCATTTATAACAAAGGAGGCAAACTACACAATGGAGAAAAGACAGTTTCTTTAATAAATAGTGCTGGTAAAACTGGAAGCTAAATGGAAAAGAATGAAATTAGAATACTCCATAACATCATAGACAAAAATAAATTCAAAATGGATTAAAAACCTAAATGTAAGTCTGAATACTATACAACTTTAGAGGAAAACATAGGCAGAACACTCTTTGACATAAATCACAGCAATATCTTTTTCGATCTGTCACCTAGAGTAATAGACATAAAAACAAAAATAAACAAATGGGACCTAATTAAACTCAAAAGCTTTTGCACAGCAAAGGAAACCATAAACAAAAAGATAACCTGCAGAATGGGAGAAAATATTTGCAAATCAAGCGACCAACAAGGGATTAATCTCAAAAATAAAAAAAAAGCTCATACAGCTCAATAATAAAAAATAATAATAACCCAAACAAAAAATGGGCAGAAGATCAAAATGGGCATTTCTCCAAAGAAGACATACAGATGGCCAAAAAGCACTTGAAAAAATGTTCAACATCACTAAGTATTAGAGAAATACGAATCAAAACTACAATGAGGTTTCACCTCACACCACTCAAAATGGCCATCATGAAAAAGTCTACAAATGATAAATGCTAAGAAACGGTGTGGAGAGTTGCAGGCTATATTGCACATGTCTTTCCATAATTCAGTCTGTTACAATCTGATGTATGTATGTAAAGAACATGTATGAACTTTAATGGGCTCTTGGCTTTGGAAAACAACTAGATCATTCCGGTATGACCTAAATCACATCCCTTACGATTCTACAGTGGAAGTAAGAAATAGATTTAAGGGCCTAGATCTGATAGACACAGTGCCTGATGAACTATGGATAGAGGTTCATGACATTGTACAAGAGACAGGGATCAAGACCATCCCCAAGAAAAAGAAATGCAAAAAAGCAAAATGGCTGTCTGAGGAGGCCTTACAAATAGCTGAGAAAAGAAGAGAAGCGACAAGCAAAGGAAAAAAGGAAAGATATACCCATTTGAATGCAGAGTACCAAAGAATAGCAAGGAGTGATTAGAAAGCTTTCCTCAGTGATCAGTGCAAAGAAATAGAGGAAAACAATAGAATGGGAAAGACTAGAGATCTTTTCAAGAAAATTAGAGATACCAAGGGAACATTTTATGCAAAGACGGGCTCAATAAAGGACAGAAATGGTATGGACCTAACAGAAGCAGAAGATATTAAGAAGAGGTGGCAAGAATACACAGAAGAACTGTACAAAAAAGATCCTCACAACCCAGATAATCATGATGGTGTGATCACTCACCTAGAGCCAGACATCCTGCAATGTGAAGTCAAGTGGGCCGTAGGAAGCAACACTACAAACAAAGCTAGTGGAAGTGATGAATTCCAGTTGAGCTATTTCAAATCCTGAAAGATGATGCTGTGAAAGTGCTGCACTCACTATGCCAGCAAATTTGGAAAACTCAGTAGTGGCCACAGGACTGGAAAAGGTCAGTTTTCATTCCAATCCCTAAGTAAGGCAATGCCAAAGAATGCTCAAACTATTGCACAATTGCACTTATCTCACATGCTAGTAAAGTAATGATCAAAATTCTCCAAGCCAGGCTTCAGCAATACATTAACAGTGAATTTCCAGATGTTCAAGCTGCTCTTAGAAAAGAGAGGGGAACCAGAGATCAAATTGCCAAAATCCGGTGGATCATGGAAAAAGCAACAGAGTTCCATAAAAGCATCTGTTCCTGCTGTATTGACTATGCCAAAGCCTTTGACTGTGTGGATCACAATAAACTGGAAAATTCTGAAAGAGAGGGGAATACCAGACCACCTGACCTGCCTCTTGAGAAATCTGTATGCAAGCCAGGAAGCAACAGTTAGAACTGGACATGGAACAACGGACTGGTTTCAAATAGGAAAAGAAGTACATCAAGGCTGTATATTGTCATCCTGTTTATTTAACTTTTATGCAGAGTACATCATAAGAAACACTGGGCTGGAAGAAGCACAAGCTGGAATCAAGACTGCAGGGAGAAATACCAATAACCTCAGATATGCAGATGACACCACCCTTATAGCAGAAAGTGAAGAACTAAAGAGCCTCTTGATGAAAGTAAGGGAGGAGAGGAAAAAATTGGCTTAAAACTCAACATTCAAAAAACTAAGATCATGGCATCCAGTCCCATTGCTTCATGGCAAATAGATGGGGAAACAGTGACAGAATTTATTTCCTTGGGCTCCAAAATAACTGTAGATGGTGACTGCAGCCATGAAATTAAGACACGACTACTCCTTGGAAAAAAAGTTATGACCAACTGAGACAGCATATTCAAAAGCAGAGACATTACTTTGCCAACAAAGGTCCATCTAGTCAAGGCTATGGTTTTTCCAGTGGTCATGTATGGATGTGAGAGTTGGACTATAAAGAAAGCTGAGTGCTGAAGAATTGATGCTTTTGAACTGTGGTGTTGGAGAAGACTCTTGAGAGTCCCTTGGACTGCAAGGAGATCCAACCAGTCCATCCTAGAGGAAATCAGTCCTGGGTGTTCATTGGAGGGACTGATGTTGAAGCTGAAACTCCAATACTTTGGCCAGAGCTGACTCATTTGAAAAGACCCTGATGCTGGGAAAGATTGAAGGTGGGAAGAGAAGGGAATGACAGAGGATGAGATGGTTAGATGGTATTACCAACTCGATGGACATAGGTTTAGGTGGACTCCAGGAGTTGGTGATGGACAGGGAGGCCTGGCGTGCTGCAGTCCATGGGGTCACAAAGAGTTGGACATGACTGAGTGAATGAACTGAACTGAGCTGCCTAAGGTTACTTGACAACACAGCCATGCATCAAAAGCTCATATGCTGGAGCTGGAGAAGCCCCTGCAGTTAGTTTGTATCTACTGTGTGCCTAGGGTGCATATGCAGAAGTTGGATAAGTCTCTGTAGTTATTTTTGTAGCAGTCTGTGAGTTCTCCTCCTGGAAGGCTGCAATCCATGGGGTGGCTGAGGGTCGGACACGACTGAGCGACTTCACTTTCACTTTTCACTTTCATGCATTGGAGAAGGAAATGGCAACCCACTCCAGTGTTCTTGCCTGGAGAATCCCAGGGACGGGGGAGCCTGGTGGGCTGCCGTCTATGGGGTCACACAGAGTCAGACACGACTGAAGTGACTTAGCAGTAGCAGCAGTGAGTTCTCCTGGGTGTGCCTGGGGTGGAGATTAGAGATCAGCTTGCATTCTTTTCTGCTAGGACACCCTCCTTGTTGCTGTTCAGTAAATAAGTTGTGCCCGAACTCCCTGTGACTCTAGGGACGGCAGCACACCAGGCTTCCCTGTCCTTCACTATCTCCTAGAATTTGCTCAAACTCGTGTCCATTGAGTCAGTGATGCCATCCAATCATCTCATTCTCTGTTGCCTTCTTCTTCTCCTGCCCTCAGTCTTTCCCAGCATCTGGGTCTTTTCCAATAAGTCAGCCCTTCACATCAGGTGGCCAAAGTACTGGAGCTTCAGCTTCAGCATTGGTTCTTCCAATGAGTATTCAGGGTTGATTTCCTTTAGGATTGACTGGTTTGACCTCCTTGCAGTCCAAGTGACTCTCAAGAGTCTTCTCTAGCACCACAATTTGAAAGCATCAGTTCTTCGCACTTGGCCCTCTTTATGGTCCAGTTATCACATCCATACATGACTTCCGGAAAAACCATAGCTTTGACTATACAGACTTTTGTCAGCAAAGTGTTACCCCTCCTTTTTAGTATGATGTCTAGGTTTGCCATAGTTTTTCTTTGAAGCCATCTTTTAATTTCATGGCTGCAGTCACTTTCTGCAGTGATGATTCTGGAGCCCATGAAAATAAAATCTGACACTGTTTCCACTTTTTCTCCGTTTGCCATGAAATAATGGGACCAGATGCCATGATCTTAGTTTTTTTAGTGTCAAGCTTTAAGCCAGCCTTTTCACTCTCCTTTTTCATCCTCATCAAGAGGCTCTTTAGTTCCTCCTTGCTTTCTGCTTTGGCGTGGTATTATCTGCATATCTGAGGTTGTTGATACTTCTGATAATCTTGATTCCAACTTGTGATTCATCCAGCCCAGCATTTTACATGATGTACTCTGCATAGAAGTTAAAGAAGCAGGGTGACAATATATAGCCTTAACATTCTCCTTTCCCAATTTAGAACTACTCTGTTGTTCCATGTCCAGTTCTAAATGTTGCTTCTTGACCTGCATACAGGTTTTTCAGTAGGCAGGTAAGGTGGTCTGGTAATCCCATCTCTTTAAGAATTTTCCACAGTTTGTTGCAATCCACACAGTCAAAGGCTTTAGCATAGTGAATGAAGTAGAAGTAGATTTTTTTAGAATTCCCTTGCTTTTTCTATGATCCTACAGATGTTGGCAATTTGATCTCTGGTTCCTCTGCTTTTTCTAAATCCAACTTGTACATCTGCAAGTCCTCAGTTCAGTCCTCAAGCCTAGCTTTAAGGATTTTGAGCATTACCTTGTTAGCATGTTAAATGAGCACAATTGTACAAGGTAGTTTGAACATCCTTTGGCACTGCCTTTCTTTAGGATTGGAATGAAAACTGACCCCTCATTGTTCATGGCTAACTTGGAGCCATGAACTAGCCATGGCTAACTTTGCTAGCAAATTTAAGGAATCGTCTAAGTTAAAAAAAAAAAAAAAAAAAGACAATTCAGAACAGGCATTTGACAAAATAAAACACCCTTTCATGTTGAAAACATTCAACAAGCTAAGAACAGAAGAGAATTTTCTTAACTTGGTAAAGGATACTACATCATACTTAATTGTAAAAGCTTGAAAGCTTTCCCCTAAGATTGGGAAAGAGACAAGAATACTTGTTCTCATCACTTTTGTTCAACATTGTACTGGATGTTCTAGGAAATCAGGCAAGGAGAAAAAACAAAAGATATCCAGACTAGAAATTAGGACTACAACTGTATCTATTTGCATATAACATAATCTTGTGTATAGAATATCCTAAGGAATACACAAAAGAAAGCAAAAGGCAAGGCCACAACATCAATACAGAAAATTAACTGCATTTCTGTGCACAAGCCACAAACAATCCAAAAATCAAATAAGAATGTAATTTTATTTATAATAGCATCAAAATAATAAAATTCCTAGAAATAACTTTACCAAAGCACAAGGCTTGTATACTAATAGTTACAAAACATTATGGAGGGAAGGTAAAAGAAGATTTAAATAAATGGACAGGCATCCCATGTTCTTGGACTGGGAGACTCAATATTGCTAATACAGTAATTCTCCCCAAATTGATTTATATACTCACGTAGTCCCTGACAATATTACAGCACAGTTTTGCAGAAATTGACGAGAGCTCAAAGTTCATATGGAAATGTAAGGAATCTAGAATATCTAAAACAATCTTGAAAAAATTTTTTAGAAGTTGGAGAACCCTCACTTTCCAATTTCAAAAGTTACCATAAAGCTATAGTTATCAAGAAAGTTAGTGTGGAACTGGCATAAGGATAGACACAATGCTCAATGAAATAGAATTAACAGTCCAGAAACAAATACTAATATTTAAAGTAAACTGATTTTTGACAAAGGTATCAAGGCAATTCACTGAGGGAAAGAATGTTCAGCAATTGGTTCTGGGATGATTGGACACGTGCATGTAAAAAGATTATCTTAGTCCCTTATCTCAGGCCATACACAAAAATTTGCTCTAAATTTATCAGATTTAAATGTAAGAGCTAAAACATATGATGCTTTTAGAAGAAAATATAAGAGGATTTACGGGACCTTAAGTTAAAGCCAAGATTTCTTAGACATGACACCAAAACTATGTTCCATAAAAGAAAAAATATAATGAATTGGGACTCCTCATTTCAAGTTTTTTGTATTTCAAAAGGCACCATTAAGAAAATGAAAAAGCAAACAAATCTGGGAGAAAATATTTATGAAACATATATCTGATAAAGGACTTGTATCCAGAATACACAAAGAAGTCTTACAAGTTAATAAGAAGACAAATAATCCAGTTTTTTAAATGGACAAAAGAAATGAGCAGACTTTTCACCAAGGAAGATTTATAAATGGCTGATAAGCACAGGAAAAGATACTTAATATCATCAGTCAGATGCTTAATCTGACTGATACTTAAGTATCAGTATTAAGTATACTGATACTTAAGTATCATCATCAGATACTTAATATCATCATTGCTGCTGCTGCTGCTGCTGCTAAGTCGCTTCAGTCGTGTCTGACTCTGTGCTACCCCATAGACGGCAGCCCACCAGTCTCCACCGCCCCTGGGATTCTCCAGGCAAGAACACTGGAGTGGGTTGCCATTTCCTTCTCTAATGCATGAAAGTGAAAAGTGAAAGTGAAGTCACTCAGTAGTGTCCAACTCTTCGCGACCCCATAGACTGCAGCCTACCAGGCTCCTCCGTCCATGGGATTTTCCAGGCAAGAGTACTGGAGTGGGTTGCCATTGCCTTCTCTGATCATCAGTCATTAGGAAAATACAAATTAAAACCACAGTGAAATGCCACTTTGTGCTCACTAGAATGAGTGTAAGACAGACAATGCCACATGTTGGTGAAAATATGCAGAAACAGGAACAGTCATTGGATGTTGATGGGGATATAAAATGGAACAGCCACTTTGGAAACAGTTTGCAGTTCATCAAAATGTTAGACATAAAATCACCATACAACCCAGTAATTCCACTTCCAGGTAGAATTCAAGAGAAATAGAAACATATGTCCACACAGAGACTTCCATGGAAATGTTCCCAGCAGCATTAGTCATAATTGCCAAAAAGTAGAAGCAATCTAAATGTCCAGCAACTGGCAAATGGATAGACAAATATGGTATATCCATACAATGGAATGTGCATGCATGCTAAGTTGCTTCAGTGGTGTCTGAATATTTGTGACCTTATGGACTGTAGCCCACCAGGCTCCTCAGTTTATGGGATTCTCCAGGCAAGAGTACTGAAGCATGTTGTCGTGTCCTCCCCCAGGGGATCTTCCCGACCCAGGGATCGAACCCATGTCTCTTGAGTCTCCTGCATTGGCTGGCAGATTCTTTACCTCTGCACCACCTGGGAAGTGTTTAGTGCTTCAGTTCAGTATCTCAGTCGTGTCCGACTCTGTGCAACCCCATGAATCGCAGCACACCAGGCCTCCCTGTCCATCACCAACTCCCAGAGTTCACTCAGACTCACGTCCATCGAGTCAGTGATGCCATCCAGCCATCTCATCCTCTGTTGTCCCCTTCTCCTCCTGCCCCCAATCCCTCCCAGCATCAAAGTCTTTTCCAATGAGTCAACTCTTCGCACAAGGTGGCCAAAATAGTGGAGTTTCAGCTTTAGCATCATTCCTTCCAAAGAAATCCCAGGGCTGATCTCCTTCAGAATGCACTGGTTGGATCTCCTTGCAGTCCAAGGGACTCTCAAGAGTCTTCTCCAACACCACAGTGCAAAAGCATCAATTCTTCAGTGCTCAGCCTTCTTCACAGTCCAACTCTCACATCCATACATGACCACAGGAAAAACAATTGCCTTGACTAGACAGACCTTTGTTGACAAAGTAATGTCTCTGCTTTTGAATATGCTATCTAGGTTGGACATAACTTTCCTTCCTAGGAGTAAGCATCTTTTAATTTCATGGGTGCAGTCACCATCTGCAGTGATTTTGGAGCCCAAAAAAATAAAGTCTGGCACTGTTTCCACTGTTTCCCCATCTATTTCCCATGAAGTGATGGGACCGGATGCCATGATCTTTGTTTTCTGAATGTTGAGCTTTAAGCCAACTTTTTCACTCTCCACTTTCACTTTCATCAAGAGGCTTTTTAGTTCCTCTTCACTTTCTGCCATAAGGGTGGTGTCATCTGCATATCTGAGGTTATTGATATTTCTCCCAGCAATCTTGATTCCAGCTTGTGCTTCTTCCAGCCCAGAGTTTCTCATGATGTACTCAGCATATAAGTTAAATAAGCAGGGTGACAATATACAGCCTTGACGTACTCCTTTTCCTATTTGGAACCAGTCTGTTGTTCCATGTCCAGTTTTAACTGTTGCTTCCTGACCAGATTTCTCAAGAGGCAGGTCAGGTGCTTAGCATGTAGCAATTCATTTAATTCTCATAACAGCCCTATGCAGTAAGTAATATTATTTATCCCTTTTTTATAAGTTAGGAAACTGAGGCACAGAGAGATTAAGTGACTTGCCAAAGAACATGCAGCCAGTAATTAGTATAGTTGGGGATCCAAGCCATAAGTCTGGCTCCACAATCTGTGGTCTTAACCATGGCTCCCATTTGTTGGAGAGAAATGAAATAATATAAGATATACTTGTACACGGCAGGCAATATATGGAAGGAATCAGAAGGAACTTTTATCAGTAATTGCCTCTGGGAAGTGGAAATGAGGGTGGGCAGAAAAGGGAGACAAATTTATTACTTTATACCACTTTAAACTCTGACTTTTTATACATTTTATAATTCATGTACAGTATTCAGTTTGTGGATAAGAAACATCTATTTTTAAATCAAAACATTGGTTATCTTTGTCAGATTTTTACATTTTTCTTTTTCCCTAAACTTTTTGATATTTTCTGAATTCTTCTGGGTACGTCTCCAAGCCAAGTTCTTGAATAATTACCGTGACATGCTTTTTGATAGGTTTCCTTCTGCCAGTATCAGAGACCAGGATGGGGTGAAGGCCAAGAAGGGTCGGGGTGGGGGCTGAGAAAGACCATGAAGAAGGGCCTGTGTTGCTCCCCTGCTTGGGTCAGACTGTGATTGGGCTAGATTCAAGGCTGCAGAGAGCTGTGGTGTGCAGTTCTGAACTCCCTAGATGCCCTGAGGCACACCATGGGGGCTGTGACTCTTGGAAGTTGCTGTAGTCCAACAGGGGGATAGATTATCTGTGTGTATGTGCAAACCAGCCCATCAGTCCATTTAGAGAAAGCACAGTTTGGATTTCTGCCTACAGAATGAGACTGATTCTGGCTCCAGCATGTATGTGACTGTGTATCAGAGGTTTGGGTTTTGGAGGGGGGTGGGGAGTGCAGGGGGGTTCCATTTAATGTTTAAAGATAGTCAAAAAAGAATATGTTATGAAAGCAGCTGAGTGTTGTGAAGTATCTTTACTAACATAGGAAATATTAGCTTATGAACTTTAGGAAGCCTTTGCCCGAGTAACGAGAGGCTTAAAAGAAAATGGGATGGGTTAATGTTTAGATTGTGGTTAACTCTTCATAGTCATTTCTTTGGTTCAATAACATGGAGGCAGGGAGTAAAAATAGATGTATTTGCTTTTAATATGTACTTATTGCATGGTAACGCTCTACAAGAGCATATTGTGAGAAAATAGGATACTTATTTTCATGAAATCTTTTTAAAGATTACATATTCAGTAAAAACTGATTAAAAGATATTTGAGTGAGTGAAGTGAGTGAGTGAAGTCGCTCAGTCGTGTCCGACTCTTTGCGACCCCGTGGACTGTAGCCCACCAGGCTCCTCCATCCATGGGATTCTCCAGGCAAGAACACTGGAGTGGGGTGCCATTTCCTTCTCCAGGGGATCTTCCCAACCCAGGGGTCGAACCCAGGTCTCCCGCATTGCAGGCAGACACTTTAACCTCTGAGTCACCAGGGAAGCCTTTTTAGAGGAGAATTGTGCTTTTTTTTTACTCCTGTTCTCTGGCCATGGACCAGCACCACATAAGCCCCAGAGCCTTTTTGTTATTACCATGCAGTAAAAATCACTGAAAGAAACATGGGCTTCAGGGTCTGATAGATTTAAGTTCAAATCCTAGACCTGCCACTCACAAGCTGTGTGACCTTGCACAAGTTATTTAACCTAATTTTCAGCTTTTTTTGTGTTTTTTTTTAATGGAAAAATGGGGATAGTTCTGATTCCCTGCACAAGGTAGTTGATTGAAGCACCTTACACATGTTGGGCAACTAGTAAGTACGCAGTAAACATTAATTCTCTTACCTTTGCCAGGAAGGGAGAAAGAAGAAACTGAGTAGGAAAAAAAATTCTTTGCAAAGGGTCTAACCTTTGTTTAGTCAAACTGAATTGTGTCTGACTCTTCTGTGATCCCATGGATTGTAGCCCCCCAGGCTCCTCTGTCCATGGGATTTCCCAGGCAAGAATACTGGAGTGGGTTCCCATTTCCTTCTCCAGGGGAATCTTCCTAACCCAAGGATAGAACCCATGTCTCCTGAATTGGCAGGTGGATTCCTTACCACTGAGCCACCAAGACCCTGATGCTGGGAAAGATTGAAGGCAAAAGAAGAAGGTGGCAGAGAATGAGATGGTTAGAGAGCATCACCTACTCCAAGGACATGAATTTGAGGAAACTCCAAGAGACAGTGGAGGACAGAGGAGCCTGGTGTGCTGCAGTCCATGGGGTTGCAAAGAGTCCAACTGAACAGTTAGGGACTGAACAACAACATCTCTTTGATGCCATTTTCCTGCTAAGGAAGGTCATGGCATGCATTTGGAGTGAAAATGTATGGATGCCATCCCTCATCTCTCAAAATCTACTGTACCCCAGGTGTGTTACCCTGTGTCCAAACCTTTCCAGTGATGATTCTGAGTAGCTGTATTACCTACTTAGACACTGTGTACACTTATTCGTGGATTGTCTGTATTCAGGGATGTACCATGCCAGTTTGATCTGCTTTGAGGATATTCATATTGGGATTGTCTTTCCCCAGCAATGGTAGTGAAAAACTTGTTGGAAGAGAGAAATCTTTACAAATCACTACTTTAATTTTTTAATAAAAGCTTTGAGGTCATGGTAATGAGAGCACCACCAGATCAAGTACGACAGTCTTACCCAAAGAACTCATGTTCATCTGATGAATGCATGTAGCAGAGCCAATGATGCACTTTCAGAGCAATTGGACTGTCTTCCCTGCTTCCCCAAAACTGTTATTCCTGGTGAAGGAACCAGTTCAGTCAACATCAAATGTGCCTACTACGCATGGACTACATGTTACAGGAGGGGTTTTTGAATCTTTAAGTGTTCAGAGTGATACAGTTTGGGGTGCTGGGGACAGAGAGGGAAACAAGCAAGTCACAATTACCAACACACAACTGAAGCGTAATCTACATTCAGTTCCTCCAAGGTTGGCATAACCTAAGAGCAGAAAGCCAAATGCAAGCCTCAGGGGGAAAGCCACACTTGAAAAGTAGGAGGAAATTAAAACAGTAAAGTAAACTAGAAAGAGCAGTAAAAGGGAAGAAAAGCAGGATATTACAAGGTCAAAACAAAAACCAAGAATCTTCAGTGGCATCGCATGTAGCAAGGACTTCAAAAGAGAAGCAGCAAAAAGTGATTTGACAGGGAGGAAGTTAGCAGAGAGGTTTCCGAGGTTAAGTGGTTTCTGACTGGGCAGGGGGTTTCTATTAGATAAACAGTGGCTTATATGGAATGAGATAGTTAGATCAAAGACTTATTTAACAGAACATTAAGAAACCATTATAATTAGATTGGCTCCTTTATTTATTTCATTAGCATTTGCAGTGCTCTTACAAGTGCCCAAGTCTACTAAGCTCCATAGGATAGGGATACATAATAGAAAAGTCATAATTAAACCATAATGGTTTTCTTTCACAAGAAATCTGAAGTTTTAGACCCATGACTTAAAAAGTCTCATTTCCCCAAAACTGTTTCAGTTTATGTATTCTTTTCTGATATATTAGACTTCTGTTTTCCTTTTTGAATTAAAAAAGTTTGGTTGCCCACATCACAGGCAAAGGTGTCAACCTTGAAGGGCAACAAATTTTAAAAATAGCAAATCTCAATGTATCTTACGTATGCTGTGAGGAATAGTAGTTACAGCTTGTGTTAGACTTTTTCCTACAAATATAAACAAAAGCCCATACAGAACAGTCCAAAGAAATCAAAGCTTTCTCAACTTCACACACACAAAAATGTGTACATTGCTTAGCTCCTAATAATTTAATCAGTTTGGCTGGCCAGCATCACTGTTAAAGTACCAACTTGGATTCTGACAGGAGATTAAAAGCACAGTCTCAAAGAATCCTGTGTGAGCTGAGGAGAAACAGAAATGGCATTTATACCTTGTATTAGGGACTTATTTTCTGTAAAATTTTGATGCCTACAACATAAACCCAACCCCTCATAGGAATAGGCCAAAGCTGCCAAGCTTTCCACACTTTCAGAAAAGTGTGCTTCTCAAAGTGGAGTTCAGAGCTGCCTTGCAGTGGGCAACCTGGTGCCTGGAAGTGAGACAACCCACAGGATACCTTTGGCACATTACAAATGTGGGGGTGGACTTTATAGTCCACGTACAGACGCACACCTCAGCTAGAAGGGGCTTTTACCTGGCCATCCAAAAAAAATCCATCTTGAAAACAAACACACCAACCCACCTTAAGGGCAAGGCAGCGTGTTTTTTCTACTTTTCACATGCGCTGGGTTTTTTTTTTTTTTTAATAACAAGGAAAAATGTCTATAAAATACTAAAGAAAACTTCAAAAGGTTATCCTAGGCCACCCTAGTGAAAAAATAGCTATTTGAAAATTGCTCCAATTATCCTTTAAAGAAGTTTGATTATCCTTTAAATCCTTATTTAGCATCAGATTTCAATAACTGATTCACTACATTTGGAAAGCCACTAATTTTTTTCAATTGTTTTATCCCTATACCTTATGTTGTCACCCATCGAATGTTTTAATGGAGAATACCCTTTCTCTGCAGTAACTTCAAGTACTTTCAAATAGGTACTGCCAAACTCATCATTAACTTTAGTAGTTTTCATCCACTTTCTGTACTGTGGTTGACTCCCCCTTACCATTAAATTTGGGCTTCCCTTGTAGCTCAGTCAGTAAAGATCTGCCTGCAGTGTAGGAGACCAGAGTTTGTTCCCTGGGTTGGGAAGATCCCCTGGAGAAGGAAATGGCAACCCAACTCCAGTATCCTTGCCTGGAAAATCTCATGGACAGAGGAGCCTGGTGGGCTGCAGTCCCAGGGGGTTGCAAAGAGTTGGGCACGACTGAGCAACTAACACTTACTTACTTACCATTAAATTCAAGGACTGTGAATATGTGGCAGTCAGAGATGAGCTTGGTTCTTCTAATGGATAAAGAGGGTTTTCCTGGTAGCTCAGATGGTAAAGAATCTGCTTGCAATACAAGAGACCTGAGTTCGATCCCTGGGTCAGGAAGATCCACTGGAGAAAGCAATGGCAACCCACTCCAGTATTCTTGCCTGGAGAATGCCATGGACAGAGGAGCCTCAAGGGCTAGTCAGGAGAATCAGACTCGAACACAACTGAGCAACTAACACACACAGTGAATAAAGAAACTCAAAACCAAAGAAAGAATTCCCCCATTCCAACTCCAACTTTAATGATTAATTTCCTTATTACCCTGAAGGTACAGGTTATCTCTCTCCCCATCCAACTTCTTAAACTATACAATAAAAATGTCTAATCTCTAGGAGAATGATAAGCATTATGCTCTTTCATAGCAAGGAATGTGTTTCTTTCACAGGAAATAGTTTTTGTAAACAGGAACTTTTTAAAAATGTGTCCAGATCTCAGGTTTACATTTCATATCCAGAACTATATTCACATTTCATATCCAGAACTATATTCACCAAGTAGAAATGTGGGGCTTAGCTTTCTCAGCGGAAAACCACCATCCCAGAAGATTTTCCAAAAGTTAAACACAATGATTTTAGAGAAAAACACTATTTATTGTGTAAAAGATTTATATTTATTAACCAAAGCCACAAAACTATTAAAAGTTAACCTTAGTATTGACAATTAAGTCATATGAACCTGGCAAGGAAATTCCAGCTAAAGCTAATGAAGATCTTTTGCTTTAAATTCCCAAAGAGAATACAATAACTCTGGCACCAGTAATAATTAGAACCTTTCAAACAATAATGGAAACAAACATGTTAGTGTAAATATCTGAATTCAGAGGCAAGAAACGTAAAGTGTTAAGGTGTTGCAACCTGATGTATCACAGAGCATGTGTAGTGCCTTTTACAGTCTTGAGTGCCTTAGAAGTCAGACCATTACCACCAATTGGCAACTCTGATGATGGGTGTTATCCAACTACTGGCTGGAATTAAATTACAGTGTGACTAATGAAAACATTTTAATTTCTTGAAGCAAAGTATACAATCACACCAGATAACTCTGGCTGGGAAAAGGGCAAGTTTGGAAGGGTCAGTTTTCGATCTTACTACATGAACAGCAAACTCATTGTCTATCAAAAGCCCCATACCAAGACAAAAAAGTCAACAGGAACAGTTTTGCTTCGTTTACAATTTATTAAGCTCTTCCAGTGTTTCAGAGTGATATGGAGATTTCAATGATGTAACATGAATGGGACAAAAGGTGGACTTCGAACGTATCAAACAACTGTCTTGATCGAATCAGACTATTGATGTAGTTTTTCAATCTATCTGTAACAAATGTAGGTCTTCCATCCAGGTGATCTTGTAATTCACAAGGTTGGGGATAGGGATGTTAATATCCTAAATTAAAGGAAAAATAGTTAATTTCCTTGTAACCCAAACTTCAATATCTGTATTCATTTGCACACATTTTAATCTAGTCTGCTAATGAAGATCTCCACGTGTTCCCAGTGAGTGACTCAAATCAAATGTGAAGGGAACCCTAGGGATTAATTCAGCCAGCTATAGTTCTCACATTTTATCATTCAAATTCTGAAGTTATTGAAACACATGTTTCTCCAAAATCTAGTTAAGCTAGATGAGTTCATGGCTCTAGTAATACCAGAAGACTGCAGTAAATGAGAATTGGGTAAAAGACCAGGGGAAAATGCCGGTATTGATCAAGAGCCAGAGTGTACTTGCCAGGGACACTTACAAGTAAGGTCACTATTAGGATTCTTCATTTCTCTTCATTAGGTTCAAATCTGTTAGAAATGGGACCACGAAGGATCTTTAGGCTGACATGTAGGTAAACCCAGAGAGGCCCATCTGTCCTTTTACTGCCATGATATTTTTGCGAGACTAGTGCTTATACATGGCTGTGCTGTGTCAAGTCACTTCAGTTGTGTCCCACTGCTAACACAATACTGATAATATTTGAATGCACTGCTGGACATGATCTTCTTTGCAAACTCAGTCCCATTCATCACATGTATAGGCTGAAGTAAACACTGACAGTGCTGAGGATCAAAATGAACATACCTTAAAGTTGGAGAGTAATAGGCCCGTGTTATGTTGGTTACACTATCTCATACTGGTTATTTGTAATGGCACGAGAGAGGCAGTAAGCTAGAAAGATTCCAATCAGCTGGAAATAAAATATAAGCAAAACTAAACATACACATACACATAAAGCTTAAATACCTGAAGATACAGGTCCTTTCACTTCCAATTCACTACTTATTTCCTTAAGTTTTTTCTATAATAAGCTTATACATGATGTCTTAACTACAACTGTGATCTGGAATTTCACAACCATCCCTGACATAAATCAATCTGGGAAAATCCTGAAGTTTGGGGAAACTTTTCTTATTCTTCCTCTCAGTTATCAGAGCAAAAAGGATATGGCTTAGAATTAGCATCTCATCAAGTAAAATCTCCATCTATGAGGCAGTACTGTGATAATGAAAATGCTGTCCAGCATGGCAGCAATTAGCCACATATGGTTTTCAAGCACTTCAAATGGAAGCCTAAGGAGCTAAAATTTTAATTTCATAGTTATAACTTTCGAAAGGTGGCTATTTTATTAGAGAGTACAGATTCAGAGAGACCTAAGAGGGCAGGTCTCACAGAACTCTGGCGTTGTGGAAAACAGCATGGTAAAACAGGATCCAAGACAACTGAAAACTGGAATGGAAAGGGCAAAACTACTGTTTCTACTGAGATGATCGACTGAGTTTTGTGAAAATGTGACTTCTCTAAAAAATGTCCTTGCTATACAGGGCCCAGAAGCAAAAACTCAAAGCCTTCAAAGTGGAAATCTTGTAGCCTACACCTACAAAAGTGATGAAACATTTCCTAACTACAAGGACTTACTTGGAAGCAAGCGACTCCAAAAGAAATTCCAGCAACAACTCCCATTTCTGACTCTATAATGGTCATCACCATTATAAAACAACCCTAATGGAAGAGAAATTAAAAAAAAAAAAAAAAACAGTAAGTACAGTCCAAGCAATAATACTTTGATCACACATCTCTGCAAAAGATGATCTTTGTTCTTTTATTCAAATTATTCTTTCATAACAAATCCTATCTCTTTTGAGGGACATAAGATTCATTTTTTGGATTATGCATTTAAGTGTCACTTAATCACAAGTCACAAATTTTCTGAGCTTCAGTTTTCTGCGCTATTGCAGATTATGTGTATTGTGAGTGAAAATTAAATTCTTTTTTTACTCCTTACTTCATTGTTTACTTTATCTGCATCTCTCTGAGGAGAACAATCTTCAAGTTTACAGCAGCTTTCAGGAAATCCTTTTTCCGAGTAATAATTAGTATCCTTCCAATCTCTATAGTTGGTGACACCACAACAATGCAACTGAAAAAAATCCAACAAAAGCATTTAGAGTTCATATTACAACTATGTAGTCAAACAATTACACCAGCATCTAAGATTATACTCAGTGATCTCTATCCTATGACATTGGCATTAAAATTCATGAGATAAACATTTTGGAACTGGTCTTTCACTGCTATACTGCAAGTGGACAACATATGATAGGCAGGGCCCTATCATCTTCTCTGAGGGAATAGGGAATGTGTTTCCTTCTTGAGAAACCACCAGCTATGACCACTTACCATGCTTTGGATCTTGTCTACTGCATCACTTCTATAATCTCCCGTAGCGTTATACTGCTTTAAAGCTTTCTCATAATTATTCTTAAGGCTGTTCTTAATCTACAGCAAAGAAACACAAGGCTGGTAAACAAAGATTCTAGAATGTTCTTTGGATCTCCAGGTCAAATAGGAAATTGCAGCAACATATAATTAATATCTATGGTCCAATTCTATCTTCTAAGTGATATGGTTTTGCTAAGGGGACTCCTAAGCAAAACATTCCAGGAAAAGATGATAACTATGAGAAGTTCAAAGTACAATGGGAACCTATATTTATTCAAGTGGCAGCTTTGTACTGCTGTATCGCCCACCCTCACTACCACTTTGTTAAACACTCTCCTGGATGAGGCCTCAGTACTCACTGAATGATTTCCTAACCCCAGATTTAACAAAGTGGAATTCCAATTTCTAATTTGTTTTTAAAGTTTTGACAAGTGGAGAAGGTATCAATTTTGTGTTACCAGTTTTGTGCTAGTGAAAGCACTAGTGAAAGCTGTCTTTTAACTCTATTACTTAAATTTATCCAGTTTTATCTCTTAGAGGATAAATTTTCACATATTCAGGTTCCCAAAGGCAAGCTTACCTCATGTCTGAAAACAAATCCTATGATAGCAGCGACCAGTTCAACCAAAAAAATGAGAGTCAGAAACATTGCATACTGTGGGATAAAAAGAAAGTCCAAGTCAGCATAAATAAGATACGTGACAGCTGCAAAGCGAGTCAATGTTCAGCACATTGTTACTGAAAAGGGCAGGGAAAACACAACAGAAGTGGGAATTGGCAGCTATACTGTTACTTGCTAAGTTTTCATAAGGAAGAGGAAAAATCAGAAAGGGGCCATGCCTAGTTCCAAGAAACAAAGCCTACAACATATTAGCCTTTTCAAAAACCAACAACCAATTTTAAGAAAACAAGGACTCACCAGTTTCAGCATCCATGCAGAAGCTCGGCAGGTAGCAAAACAGCCAAAGGTGCCCAAAAGAATAATGACAGTGCCAGTGCCAATGAGCACAAAGGGGACATTGGTGGCCTTCTCATTTAAAAGGGAAAAATAATTCTCTAGGCTCACCTTGCCCCAAATGCCAACGGCAAGAAGGATAACACCAGTGATCTATGTGGGAAATCAGAGAATAGAGAGTTATACACTGTATACAGTAACATCTTCAAACCACACACCACTAGATGTTTAAGAAACAATAGGTGTGAGAATTGACGTAGCACTCTGTGGCCACAGAACTGTGGCTGGGATATGGCAGACAAGGGGGGACTGTACAGAGGGTTAGGAAGGGGAGCTGCACACAAGAACAGGTCTTGATAAACCCACACGCTGGACAGCTGTAGCCAGGACAAAACCAGGGGGCAGCTAGGCTTCTTGACAAAATTCTTAAACTTGATGTTTTTTTTTTTTTTACCCTAGGGTTCAAAACTTCCTTAACCCATTTACTCCCGCTTTAGGAAGAAAACCTTCCCGCAGGTAGGGGGAGAGGGAGTGTTCGAAAGTGTTCCAGAAACAAATGTGCACAGCGTACAAAAGAATGGTTCACAAAGCAAGCCTAAGGATAGACTGGCGGGAGCGGAGCCATTATCATACTTACCTGCGAAATACTCCCCTCTTATGAAGCAGTGAAAAGAAAGAGACTATTATGCAAGCGAGCCCTCACCGGGCCCGGGCAAGCCTTGCTTCTCAGGGGACACTCTCTGCTTGCTTTGGGGGCGGGGGGGGGGGGCGGTCACTCCATTCCAGGCGCCCCGCATCTAATTCGAACGCTAGGCACTTCTGGTCCTGGTTCAGCCTCTCGGCTGCCCAAGACCCCGACCCGAGCGGGCGAGATGCCCGAACCCGAGGTGGAGTCCCAGCGCCGAGGTCCCAGCAGCGACCGCCGCCCCAACCCCACTCGCGCCTCCCTTCCCACTTCGGATCCGAGCTCCCTCGGCTCGGGGTCACACACCCCCTCCCCGACTCCAGCCTGGGATCCCCTCCAGTCCCCGGAGTCTCCGTCTCTCACCCAGAAGATGAATGTGTAGATCAACAGGACGCTCTTGAAACAAGTGATGACCGGTTTGGTCTGCAGCCTCCGAGAAGGGGACGCCATGACTCGCCAGAGACCCTGCCCGCTGCGCCAGGCGATCGGAACAGCTAGCGAGGCGCGGAGCCCCCGAGTCTTCCCGGAAACTGCCGAAAAGTTACGAGCGCCCGCAACTGAGAAAAGCCGGAAACACTGTACAGTTTTCTAGAGGGTAAAGTCTGGGAGGCTGTCCGGAAAGTGACGACAATTTCCGAGCGCCCTCTGCCGAAGGTTGCCGAAAACGCTACACAAAAGGTTCTAGTGTCGGAAATTTCTTAGATCTTCAGAGTGCAGGTTGCTTCATTTTTTCGCTTATGGAATATTTCCTGCCCCCCACCCCTCTCCATGCCCTTATAAGTGCATCATATTGTTTCTAACACCAGCAACGCCAGCAGCACTCTTGAGATACGGCCTCGCCGGCCCCTAATGCCCTAAAAGTGGGGGAGGGGGGTGGGGGGGAGGATGAAAAGAGGTTAAAAGTAACCTAAGAAAAAGTAACCTAAGAGTATCTTATTACGTAGCAAAATACTCTCAAGACATGGACCTATATTTCCAAAGAGAAGCAAAAGCAGTTCTCAGAGCGATCCATCCAGTCACATGTTTTTAGACAAAAACCTAAAGGAAAAGTGCAATTTACGTGAGTGGTGGAATTAGGATGATTTTTCTTTTTTTTGTCTCTTGTGTTTTTTCGATTTTTGAACACTGTTTTAGGAGGTGGGGAAGGGGCACAAGAATAATAAATAACCACTTATTGAAAGAATTCCAAAGGTAGATAGGAAAGTAATGAATTTTAGAATTTCTCTACAAGAATTTGCCAAAAATTCTTGCCTTTATCCCTCTCCCTCCTTATCATCTAAATTACTGGAGATTAAGGAAAAGTGCTTTAAAGTAATTACTCCTCAAATGTAAGTTCAGCTATTAGCTACAAACTTTCAAAAGGGAAGGCGCTACAGAGAATACCCGGTAAATGTGACTCTCTTTTAAATGTTAAGACTGAAAGGCACTGTATATTCCAGCCCTCTGTATTTTCAGATCAAGAACAGCTGATCATAAAGAGGCTGAAATCTTGGGTCACACAACTAACAGCAAAGGCAAAACTAGAGATAACTGTGCTTTTTCAATCCTCTCCTCTATTATATAAGCTGTATATGGTATTTGGTGCCTACTCATCCCAAAGAAATTCTACCAGTTGCTTAGATCTTCCTAGAACTTGAGACTATGTGTTCCTAAGGACTTAAACTGCTTCCAGGATGGGAATGAATCACCAGAAAGTTTCCTGTCCCTTATGTCCACAGGCAGACCTGAGTCAAACTCTAGGGTAAAGTGGAATTTTAAAACACACACACACACACACACACATGCACAACAGCCCTTTTCACAATCTCCTAAATACTAGAGACCTCAGGATAGATAGGGATTTTTTTTTTTCATCTGTTAAGGTCCGGTTTAACAAAAGTATAAGCTCTTTAAGGGAAGAAACTGTCAAATGTGTGTGTCAGGGGGAGGTGTTTCTAGGGGGATGGGATTAAAAGACAGTATTCCATTTCCTAACCAACCAATTACATCATCAGTGACACAAGCTTAACATCACAAATGGGTATTCATTGTATTGCCACGGCAATAAGCCCTGCATTGGTGAAGAAGAGGTGACTGCCTAAACTTTTTTGCTCTAAATCTTGCTTTAAACACATACCACAGAACCAGAAAACAGGAAAGTTCCATTAACTTGGTCACACAGAGCTTCCTTGTGCTTCAAATATTGACCTAGGACCAGCTCCTATAGCATCATGCCAGATGTCTGAGGTCCAAGAGAGCAACTGCTGGAGAATTATTGCACTGCCATGCCTTATACTAAAGCATGAAAAGCCTAGCACATACATACATGGAGAGAACAGGTAAATGATACATGTATACACTTCGTAAACACTAAGGTCATCAGGAAATAAGGCAGACATCAAATTTTAAAACACCATATATGCCACAGCCACAGGAAATGAAGTTGAGGGGGCTCTCAGTATACCCAAAGTGGTCTCCCTAAACTAAAGAGCACACATCTGAGGGGTTCTCATATTAAAACAAAAAAGTATCAAGGGAAATCTTGCTAAATTCTTGTCATCTTAAATGAAGTTTCCTCTAAAGCTTAGGTTTGTACCATGTCCTGAAAGGGATTTTCATTGTAAGCCTGAGAGCAAATAAATATTTCTGTGGCTGAAGAAAAAACAAAATAGCCAAGCAAAAGCTGCATCTTATTTCCAAGAATGTGTTGATTTTCCTCCCCTCCCTTCCTCTGCTACTCACAACACTGCTTTGTTTGAATAACAGTCAGTGCCAAATTAAACCAAAACCTGACATGGAATTTAATATTCCTATGGCCACAACACCTTGAACAGTGCCTCCCACCCTGCTAACCCCACTCCCACCATTGCCATGCCACCAAGCCTAGAAGTTCAGTTTAGTTCAAATTTAGGTCTGGGTCTGGGTCGAAACCCAGACAAAGAGGCATCTAATCCCATCTAGGCAATGTAAGAAGTAAGTCTCTAGGCTATAAAATAAATTTATTCCTTAAATTATTAATAAATGCTGTACTGAGCATTGACTATGTACCAACCACCATTGCTAAGCAACCAACAAGTGTTACCTCATCCTTACATCACAAAAGTCCTTATTGTGAGGCCGCGACTACCATTGCTCATGTTTTACAGATGAGGAGACAGGTTCAAAGAAGCTAAGTAACTTGCCTAGGACTAAACCCTGGCAACTTCCATTTCTCTCATCAGAAACAGAGCCCACTCTGTGATGAGATATGGCTGCAATTGTACATTTAACCA
Source organism: Bos taurus (assembly GCF_002263795.3). Lineage (NCBI taxonomy): Eukaryota > Metazoa > Chordata > Mammalia > Artiodactyla > Bovidae > Bos > Bos taurus. The sequence continues at coordinate 49,643,862 of NC_037357.1, forward strand.
TAAACAAGGGCTCTTTGGAACCCCTGAAGCACAAGAACCTCAATGGTTTCCCCAATTCTGCCTTGTACTTGTGGGTTTTGTTGAATTTTACTTTTGCCTTCACTCAATTAGCCCAACCACCTAGGAGGTAACCCTGCCCATCCCAGAGTGGTAAAGGGAGTTCAATAGCTTTTTTGGTTCAACCTCTTAATTTCTCCCTCTTTTCTGATCACAAAAAAACATTTGATGTTGAAAATGTAGGGGGAAAAAGGAAGATACTTTCCTTAAATATTGTTACTGCTTGTTTTACAGTCAACATTTAGTGTAGATTTGGTCCCTTCTCTATTAACTTCCTGTAACCTTTAAGATTAAAGTGTTTTTCTTTGACATTTAAATGATGCCTCTTCCAGCACATCAGCTTATTTCCTATAGCTTTTCCAAAGTGAATTTCCTGTTCCATAATAAGCCAGTACGATTATCTCCCCAATAAATAAGATCTGTTCCCTACTTCCCAATCTCTAAACTCAAAATACCTGCCCCACAACTTAAGGTTCAGCTCAAACCCAACCCAATGAGAACAACCTCCCCCAACTCTCCAGCCTGGCCAACACATATACTTCTTTCTTTAACATCAGTCCTTATACTCTGATCATTCACATTAACTCATACCCTTAATCAATTACTATAGTACCTGCTTTCAGTATCTGCTTCTTCTCTACTTACCTGTCTTACGTCTGGTTGTCTACATGTTCAGAAACTACTTGAAGAGCCAGTTTGGCTGGGCTCCTGCACCCGCTTTTATACTCTCCAGGACCCTAGGACACAATGCTCAATTGATGAGGTCATTTGGTGCTTGGCCAATCCCTGTTCAGCTCATTGGTCATAGCTGGCCTCTGAGGCTAACCACTTAGTAGTCACTCAAGGCTTGATTAATTAAATGAAATTAAAAACTAAATGTCTAAGCCATCCCAGTATCACACTGACATAAAACGGAAAAATTAAGTTGAGCTGTTAGATAACGTCTTGGGACATTACTTCGCTCAGTCATGTCTGACTCTTTGTGACCCCATGGACTGTATAGTCCATGGAATTCTCTAGGCCAAAATACTGGAGTGGGTAGCCTTTCCCTTTGCCAGGGGATCTTCCCAACCCGGGATCAAACCCAGGTTTCCTGCACTGTGGGTGGATTCTTTACCAGCTGAGCTACAAGGGAAGCCCGCTGCTTGTCTTATTTTCATTTTCTAATACCTTTTCTAGAATCCCTCCAATTACCTTCGGCTAAGTACCTATTGTAAAATTTAAAAACACCTTCTACTTATTAAAGTCTCATATTTTACATTATAGTCATCAGATAACCATCATTTAAACAGATAATTTAAACATCATAATTTTGACAGATAACTCATAGGTATAGTTTTACAAGCTACCTTCCTAAATAAGAATATCTTTTTATCCCTCTTGTCTCTTGTGCGTTCTCACTGTTCCTTCTCTGCAATTGTCTTTTTCATTCACCCTTTCCCATCTACTCCTTTCACATTCTCTATGAACCCTTTCTTCCTTTTCCAGTCCTTATCTTGCCTTTTCCAAAAAGACTCATAATATACAATTTGGGACACATGGAAATGAGAAATACTCCTAAATGGTATTAAAATTTACATTTACATTATCAATTTGTCCTAGTCCGCTTTCTAAGAATGATTTCAAATGTAGGCTTGTTGAGCTTTGCTGATATTTCAACTAGTCAGTTTCCATATCTAGTATTTCTTAAAACAATATCTTGTTGACTCTGAGGTGCTTCTTATTAAAAGTTTTGATACTGAACTTTAACAACCTTAAAAAATTCATATTTGTATGTATGAATGTTGCCAGTCTCTGTCTTTTCTTGTCTTCCCAACCAAGTCATAGGAAAATGTGTTTTATTTAACTTTATATCCCCACAGTGTCTAATATAGTGTTACCCCCACGTAGTAGTGCTGAAGAAATGTTGGTTTTTTAAATTAACCCTACCTGTTTGTTGTAAGGTCTTCATATTACCCATCCAAGTGCTTCATAGGAATGCTGCCCCTCTTGTCTCACTTATCCCCTTACCTTGATCTCCCTATGATTTCTATAATCTTCTCCTTCATTTTCTTCTTTAATCTCTCACTGCCACCCCTCTGCCCTGCTCCTTCCAGCCCTGAGTGGGACACAAGGCCTATGCAGCATCTTCATCTTAGCATGTTCTGGGCTCTGTGTTTGGTGCTGGGGGAATGAAGAAGACTAAGCCATGGTCCCACTCACAGTCTAGTAAGGGACAGAGATGAGTCTGAGTTGAAAAGACTAGTTAGAGTAGGGAACAGAGACTATCATAGATCAATCGTGGCAATAAATGTGATAAATCCTATAATTGAGACATGAGACATGTACAAAGTGATATGATAGAAAAGGAAGGTGAAGTAAACCAGCTCTGGCTGGGATGGGCTGAGAGAAGCTTCTCAACAGGCCAGGAAAGAAGGGAAAGGGTTACAGAGTGGAGTAAACATATCTGTCCCAAGCCACAACAGTGAGAAAGGAAGAGCAAGTTTAGTGTTTCCAGAATGAGGAGTCATGGAGTGAATGTTTAAACCAGGCTGAGGACATAGGGGGATTTGCTTGTGTGGGGTACAGTGTGTCCTGCTAAGAGCTGGGACTATATTCTTTGCCACAAGGGAGTCAGTGAAGGGATTTTTAGAAAGAAAACAACCCTGGTAGAATTTATCCCTCTGCTCACTCACTCGCTGTCAATCTCTCTCTTTTGCTCTTTCTCTCACGCTCTCTGTCACACACACATTTATTTAATAAATTCACTATTTTCTAACACATAAGTTTAATGTAAACGCCTATATCTGATTTCAACGGCCCATAATTTCAAGAGCCCTACAGTATTTATTCAACTTTATCTCCTACCGCTCCTCTGAACCCTCATACCAGTTAACCCATCCCCTGCTTTGACTTAACAATGAGCTCTTGTTTATGTCATTTCCCTTGCCTGAGAGCAGACCACGGCCTATGTTTTCCCACAGAGTCTTCACAGTGTATTCCATACCTTTTGGAAATTTATAGGGTCTTGTACAATTTTCTAATTGTGTCGTCCTTCTCTCCCCTAATAAACACAAACCCTGTGGGAGCTGCAGAGTAAGCTTCATAAGATCAAGGATCACACAATTTTTACTCATCACTGTCCCTTGGTTCTTAGCTTAGTTGAAGCCCAATGAAGATTGATCAGCTCAATACACAAAATTGTAATTAACATCTTTGTTAAATGTCTGTTTCCTCCAATCCATAAGGGCAAGGGTGTCTCTCAAGCACCTCGAACAGTGTGTGGTACATAATAGATGCTCAATAAATATTTGTTGAGTTAATTATGTATTAGGATGTCAGGAATTTTGTCCTCCATCTTTAACACAGTAAATGCTTGATAAATTTATTGAATGAATGAGGCCAAGACCATGCTTTTAGCTACTTTATAAAATGATCACACTGTAAACACTCCGTACATAGTCATGATCAGTGGATGAAAAATGAAACAGGCTTGCTACTGAACTTTGTATTATTTTAAGTACAATTCTTCCCTTCATAACTGAGAAGGGGTTACCAATTTGCTTACATACACAGGAAATAAATTCTTTCTACAGCATCTAAAACAATTTCTTCCAGGACCACTGCATTTCGAAGTTGGAAATGCAACTCTGAGGGGAGGGAAAGTACCAGGAGCAGATATGTCCCATGGTAGAACAGTCTCATTATCAGACACTAAAATGAAGAAAGCTTGCTTGATGAGGAGAAACATGGCCCTCCATCAGAGATCTGTGAGAAACAGCTTAGCAATGGCTTTAACCTTGCCATGCACAGAGAGATCATTTCAATTCACGTAAACAACCTCCCCCTAAAGCATCTGTGAGTATGCTTTCTCTCTGCTCTTATTACAGGAAATCAGTTTGATCCTGAAGGCTGGAAGCACATGGTATATTTTGTCAACAACACAATCTTATCAGAAACTGAAGTCCATTGGAATTAGGTCATCAGAGATAATTTCAAAGTGGGTCTGACCCTGTGCATATGGATGGCAGGGCAACTTGGGGATGGTGAGTACTAAGGAATTACAGGGGAAATCTCCAGGGAATTTCAAAATCGGCTCCACTCCTCCCCTCTCCTGAGAGTTTGTGGAATTCGTTTTCATTCAATCCTGATGTCATTAAAAAAAAAAAAAAATGTTCTTCACTGCGCCACATCTCTGGAGGCCCTTTAGCCAGCCTGTTAGTCATTACTATACTCATGGGCTTGAGGCCAGCGCCACTCACACTCTCCTCTGCTCAGCAGCAGACGGGCTGAGCTCCTCTTATCCTTGCATTCCTTCTCCTCCATTTCTCTAAAATCTTTCTCTGAGGGAGGAACAGCTATAGCTTTGGGGCTACTATAGCTTTAAGGAAACTTTTGGCAGATGCCAATGTCCTAACATCTGGGCAGTGTTAACAGAATCCTGGAGGCCCGGACAGACCAGGAGCCACTCATTCTAGGAATGTTAAAAAGTAGTTTTTCCGACTGATGAGAGGAGCAGAGAGGAAGGAGAAAGAGAAGAGAGAGTACAAAAAACCCGTACATCAGGTAAGATCTGCTGCTTCACCCCTCCACTCCATACCATACCACCCCATCTCTCAACCCGAGGGAGTAACGAGACCCAGGACTTAGGCAACATGGCTCGGGGATTGGGGGGTGCGGGAAGAAGTTCTTTTATGAAATTGGACCATATGCTGGTTTCCATTTGAGCTGTGACCTGGCTGCAGACACAGGTTCCCACTACTTTCCCTGCCCACAGCAGAGGGATGGCCGACCCCATGACTGAGTCAAGTTTTCAGTTTGAGATTGGCGAGAAAGGTGGGTAGGGAAGGGGTCACAGACTCAGAGCACTGGGTCTGCAAAGGAAAGCTCCTGCTCCCAAACCAAGGAACTGGATGGAGGCTGCATGTGGGAGAGGGGGTTGATGATTAGTGCATCTCTCTTTAATCTCCTCTCTCTCGTCTGTTCATTCCCTCTTTCTGCTTTCATCTCTTGTCTTCAGCTCTGGCAGATTATCTTTTCTTGCTGAGATTCCTTCCCACATGTTTCCACTTTCCTTGCCTCCCCTGCTTGCTCTCACTTGTTCTGTATTCTGCTTCCTTGCCACTCTCAAGACAGAATCTGAAGCTAGGTAGCAATGAATTGGAAAATGAATTTCTGCCATTCTTGGACTTCTTGTATCCCTTAGGGATGCTGGTCAGAATCTGCCATCTTTTTGTTCCTCCATTTCTGGAACTGACCCTCCCCTGAGCATGGTGTTTCATTGAAAGCCTGTGGGTGAATGGGTTCTTGCTGAGAAATCCGGCGGCCAGTTTACAGCAATGGGCAGCAAGTTTTAATACTGTCATTTATGAAGTATTTGCCTACTGGAAGCCACAAAACTCTCATCCCATTAGAGTCCCATTAGAGAGTCCCTCACTCATTAGAGTGAGGACAGGATGGGAAGTGAGAGGGCAGTGGGAGGTTGCTTACCCTCTCCTCACGTACCTTAGTATGTTCTTTTCACCCTTACTGACTTCCTGCTGGCTCAGCAGGATAAAACTAGAAAGTTAGGCTGGACTTGAAAGCCGGAAGCCACTACCAAACCGCTAAGCCTCAAAATCCAAAGCTAAGAACTGAGCCAGGGTATAGTCACTGCCTGAGAGACTAGAGAAAGAAGACATCCAGTCCTGTTCAAGATGGAATTGGTAATATAGTATCTAATATATATGGATTGCTTCCCTATGTTTCAGGCAATAATCCACTCTATAATGTAAATTCTATTTTTGTGCCCATTTTATAGATAAGGAAACTGAGGCTAAGAGAAGGTAAGGAATTTGTCCAAAGCTCCGTAACTAATAGGGACAGAAATGGATACATATCCAGATCTATGTAACTCCAGAGTTCAAGTTCTTAGTCTGTATATGCTAACACTTTCTCAGATTCGTGGTTAGGAAGCACTAGTTCAGTGAATGAAACCATCACCTGGGACATTTAGATTGCAGGTTTCTCTCTTGGTTCTATATGATTTAATGTTGGCCCTTTCCTGGTCTTGAGATCTCAATGTCCCTCTCTGTAATTTAGGCCATGGAACACTGGCATCAGATATCACCAGGATCAATTGAGAATTGGTTGTTTTCTGTCCTCTTCCTCCTGAGAGGAAAAGACCAGAATTCACAAATAGAGTCTTATTATCCTAAAAGTGGGAGATCCTTCCAAAGGGGACAATATAACAGGTATTTGTTAATTTAAAAATCTCTCTTCTTCCTCGTAGATCCTGCATTTCTGCTTCCTCTCACTTTTGGAAGTTCATTGATGCCTGATTTCTGAAAGTCATCCTCCTTTGCCTTGGTGCTTCTGGCCACATACCTCTATTCTTGTCTCCCTAACCTCCCTTCCCATCCCTCCCCACCACCTTTTCAAGGATGGCCATTCAACTAACTCGAAGAGGAGCTCTCTCTCTGCTGCTCTTCCTCACTCCAGCAGTGATGCCAACATGGTATGCAGGTATGTCATAGGAACTGTAGCCCATTATTTCCAGGAAGGGCAGGGCTTAGACCAAGTCTTAGAGAAGGGAAGGTTAGACTGAAATAGGAGGCACTTAGATACAGAGAAGAACTATCCTCAATAAAGAAGATGGTTAAACATTGAGGCAGGCTACGGAGGGAGGCTTTTGAGGCAAACTAATAGATTTTTGAAAACAGGCTGCACCAGCATAAAAGTGAGTTTGGTCAATATATTCTTGTAGTTTATTTGCACAACACAGGGAATATAGCAAATATTTTATAATCACTAAAAATGGAGTATAATCTTTAAAAATTGTGAACCACTATATTGTGCACTAGTAATTTATGTAATACTATATACATGAACTATACTATACATGCTGCAGTCCAGGGGGTCGCAAAGAGTTGGACACGACTGAGGGAACAACAACAGCCACATACTTGAACTATACTTCATAAATATAAATAAATATTAAAAATGTGGCTTGTTAACATGGCTTTTGAGGCCATTATCTTACCTGCTTTTCCATTTTCTCTCTCTTTCTCTCTCCCCTCCCAGACATTATTTATAGGATGAGATTTTTATAGCTCCTTTCTGATAAAGATTGCTAATGACAATTCAGACCACATTCTCTTGAACAGGAATCCCCAGTTTCTTCTGGCTTGTTTCTTACTTTGGAAAGGATGGGGATTTCTAGATCCCTGAATGTGTTTCATCCTTTGCCTCTGGGGAGATATAGGGCGCTCAAGAGAACTCATTCAGCGAGGAGGGAAAGGAAGGGGAGGAATGAAGGAAGGATAATGAGGTGCCAGACAGGAGTTTTTGATGGGGCCCAGCTGGCATTCCAAGTGCTAATAATATTCTGTGGTCAGCACTGTCTGCCTTCATGGGGGCTGGGAGGAGCAGGGGAAGGAGACAGGCCCAACTAATGGAGTTAGAAAAACATCCAGAGATGAGTAAATAACAAACTGCTTCCATCACAGCTGCAGTCATCGTAGCTAAAATTTTCCACATGCCCTTAGCTCCTGGTGGAAGCCTCTGGCAGAAGCTCTGTTTGGAACAGCTGCATCAAGTTTTCAAACAAATATGCGAACTTCTTCCCCTGTTTGGCTTAACTTGGCTTTGTAGGGGGTGAAGCATGAGGGCTGACACTGAGGCAAAGATGTTCAAATCAAGCCCTTGGCAGAGCACACACTGTTTGGGGTTAAAGGAGCCCAAGTCTCCAGAATATATGTGCAGCTATCGTCCCCAAACTCTCCCTAGCTTCAGTTCAAGTACATGAGACCAAAATCCAGCCAAAGACCATGAGTGTAGGCTAGATGAGTGAAGCCTGATTCTGAATCACTATAAGAAACCCCAGAGCACACTGAGGCCTTTACCTTCCCCAGGGTGGAAGCCTGAGCTTTTGGAGTCTTGAGGACAATGCAGTTTTTTAAGACTTGGATTCATTTGAAAGTCTCAAAAGGCCATTTGCAAAGGTGGCCATTCCCCACTTTCTATAAGAGTCACCATGCTCATCACTCCTTCTTGGGAGCCCTGGCTAGTGAAGTCTTTGACAGTCCTGCCAACCCGTTCATTCTGTCCTGTTCTTTTCTTAGAAGGCTATGTGATGAGAGATACTTGGGAATTTCCCAATAATCTTTCCCTACATCACTAGCTCAACTGTCTGAGTTTGCTCTGTTCATGTGTTCATTTCTTCACTCAGTAGATATTTAGTGACCACTATATGCATTCAGGGCTGTTTTGTTCATGGCTATAACCTTGTCCTCCAGTGGGAGTTGTACAAGGAAAGCAGCCATGTATGGATTCTGGGCTAATCAGAAATAGGATCCAGGAATAATCAGCAGGGTGTAGGAAGGGTTAAAAATATAAATCAAGCCAGCAGTGGATTACAAGTGTGTATTGGCATATCTGTGCAGTTCAGGAAGTCAGACAGCATTTCTTATCATAATCCAAGCATTAGTGTGGATCTTAAAATAGTCATCAACTATCAGTTACATTTCCAACCACACCTTTGTAAAGTGTAGTGCTTTAGAGGGTCTGTTCTATGGATATTGGAGGAACCCAGTAACAGACCACATGGTAACCACCAATCAGCCTAAAGGGACCAAGGAACGATGCCAAAGCTTCTCCCCACCAGGGCTCAAGAGGGACAGACAGATAGAACAAGGTGGGGGGAGGGGTCCTCTAGTTTCATATATCACATCTCAGTATCTTAATATTTTCCAAAAATTATCCAAAGACAGGCAAAGATGAGAAATGGAAAGGCTTAAAGCGGTAAGGTGGCCCTGAATTATTCCTGTCACAAAGCAGACTTGGCACTGGGCCAGCCAGCTTTGTACCCTGGTGAAGACTGTAATTATCTGACTGAGTCTTCACCTCAGCTTTTCCACATCCCTTGTAATTCTGGAGTGATATGAAATGTTTGGTGGCCTTCGATCCCACACACACAGAGTTTAAAAAGCTGAATTGCAATAAAGATTTTGGATTTTTATTTCTGTTGGATGTTGTCCAAAACTTTCCCCTACAACCATCTTTAGTGGAGTGTCTGAGTTTGGCATCAAGGGGATCAAACTACCCTGGGCTGGAATGCCCACTCTGCCCCTTACTTGCTGGGAAACCTCGAGCTAGTTCCTGAACTCCTCTGAGCCTGTTACCTCATCTGTATTTGAAAGCAATAAGGGTGTCTACCTCACTGAGATGTCAGGGTGATCTAATGAGATGACACATGTAATGGGCTAAACCCAGAGTAGGTGCTGAGTGATGTTAAGAGTCATTGTTGTTATTGTGGTGGTCGTTATCCAGTCATAGGCCTTGGACACTCCTGTCTGCTCTTTTGGTAAACAGAGGCTTGCTCCCATGCTGGGAATTTGTTCACAGGCAAGCTCTGGAACAGGAGTATGGGGACCAAATCCTTTAGAAAATCACACATATCTGGCCTCCTGTTTATAGGCATTGTAAGGCTTTGATACTAAACTGAAACAGCTGACAAGAATTCTGTCCACCCTGCCACCTCCCTCCACCACAAAGAAACCACCCAGGTGGGAAAAGAGGGAGCAAGGGAGAGGAGGCCTAAGGAGAAATAAAGGAAAGCCAGGAGAGAACTGAAAAGGGAAACCAGAAAAAAATAAAGGGAAGGAGAAAATATGAACTCTTTCCTCTGGAATGAGGGCAAACCAATGAGGCCATGATTTCATAAGACAAACTTTCAATTTGATTCATTCCCTTGTTCATCAAGTTGGACTAGTTTCCCAACACCCACCCCTCACCCCCAGTCTGGGCCCGTGGGGAATGGAGGAGCCTCATCATCTACCCTCTGCTCCACCCATTAGTGCAGGGGGCCCCGTGTCTCTGCCCAGAGAGGAGACAGGGTAAGCTTGTGGTCAGAGTGTTTACACAGGCCAAAGGGCTCCGGTGCTAAAACCCAGCCTTGTCCCAGAAGCACACTCTCTCCTGGAAATGAAGAATTGTCTCTGACTCCAGCACGGCTGGCTGCTCTATTAATGTGTGTGCTTTAGGCACACAGTGAGGCTGGAAAGAGAGTTTCCGGAAACTTCCCTCCAGAAAGGACCAAGTTGTATTCCAATTAGTATGCATGACCCATTTCCTGCTGTCTGGTGGAACACACTGTTTAGTCTCCCAGACAGCCGCAGACTGGCCTCCACAGGGACTGGACCACTTAACAGAACGGGGGTGGACCCAGAATGTTCTCTAGTTCAGCACCTCCCTACTAAGGCTCCTGCTGATCAGAGTGACTGAATATTTCTGCAAACCAGGGCAAACTGTTCAGGCAGTGAAACTCCCCTTGCCTCTTAAGCCCTCCCTCTTTGCCCTGGCATGCCACCCCTGGCCCTGGCAATCAATTGAAATTGAAATTGTAAGATTTCCTATCACCATATGGCTCTATGTGTTGTTTTTTTTTTTAAGCTTCCTGCATAGAATTATCCTTAATACACAGTTGATTAAAAAAAAAAAAAAAAAGTGAAATTCGCTCAGTCGTGTCCAACTCTTTGCAACCCCATGGACTATATAGCAAAAGGCTGGTGCCCTGTGGGCTGGTGGGAGCTTGAGGAATTGTTTCCCTCTGATGACTGTAAGAAGGCCCATCATTAATGGAAAGACCCTTGCTAAGGTTCTGTATTTTTGCCTCCTATCTGGGACAACAGTCCATCCTCAGAACTCAGTCATCAGTGTCTCACCAAGACTCCTGTGTTGCATCAGGGAAATGGATCATTTCTAGTCCAAATGGGCAGGATGGGTGGATGGTCAAGAAGGTTGATTTTTTTTTTTTTAATGGAGTCTTCTAATGCTACCAGTAGCCACCTGACCCCCTGGACTATAGCCCACCAGGCTCCTCCATCCATGGGATTGTCCAGACAAAAATACTGGAGTGGGTTGCCATTCCCTTCTCCAGTGGATCTTCCCAATCCAGGGATCAAACCCGGGTCTTCTGCACTGCAAGCAAATTCTTTACTGCTTGAGCCACCAAGGAAGCCCAGTAAGCTGCCCACCCCTCCCCCACCATTAGCTCACCCTCTATGCACCTGAGGTGTGGAGGTTTGCCCACATTAGTTGTGCTGCTTCACAGCATAGGATTTTTCCCACTAAATAGCCACCTCATTCTCCACCCATGGAGTGTCACGCCCTCATAAAGGGACCAAGCTGGAAAGCAGAAAAGGTTGGAAAGGACTTGCATCAGAGACCAATATGTTATCTTGATATTTTCTTCATTCTAGGCTCAGGCTACTACCCAGATGAAAGCTACAATGAAGTCTATGCTGAAGAGGTCCCACAGACTCCCATCCTAGACTACAAAGGTAATCCTCACTGCTTCTCAGGCTTAGGAAAGGCCTTTTCTGTCCTAATTCCTAGGCCCTGTCTGATGCATCCTCACCCAGCTTGGCTCATTTGTATCAAAGCTGCAGTTCAGGGAATCAAGGGCTGTGGTTTCCATCCATGAATCTTGTTACTGACTTGCTGCATGATCCAACCTCTCTAGCATTAAGATTGCCCTTCTATCACTAAGTATGGACTGAGTACCTACTGTATGCCTAATTCTGTGTAAGGAAAGCCTTGGGTGCTACAAAGGTAAAGTTTTGTCCCCCTCAAGAAGCTTACATTCTCCTAAGGGATATGAGTGAGGGGGCAATAAAATTAGCAGGTGTAGGGCAAGGAAGCATGAAACTCTGTGCTACCAGTAAACACAATAGGAATTAAGAAAAAGAAGTCAGGGGAGGGGTCATGAAAGATGATGTTTAGACTAGGCCTTGAATGATGGGTAGATTTCGAGAAGTAGAACAGAGACAGGAGGGCATTCAGCAAAGCATATGGCCACAGGTAGAGAAAGAAGAACAAACGTGTAAGAGGAAGGCACTGGGAAGAATCCAGTCTGACTGGAGGATATGGGATATGGAGGGAGTTGTAGGAAGTAAAGTTGAATATAAACAGTGAGACCAAATTAGGAAAGGCTCCACAATCCAGGTGGTGGTAGTTTAGTCACTAAGTCATGTCAGACTCTTTTGTGACCCCCATGGACTATAGCCCTCCAGGTTCCTCTTTCCACGTAATTCTTCAGGCAAGAACACTGAAGTGTGTTGCCATTTCCTTCTCCAGGGGATCTTCCTGACCCAGGGATTGAACCCATGTCTCCTGCATTGGCAGGCAGATTTTCTTTACCACTGAGTCACCTGGGAAACCCGCCATGATCTAGAGACCCTTCTAAAGAGAGGCTGAATAGTGGTTCCTGCTTTAGAAGGAAAGTTAGACCACATGATTTCTACTATCCTTTCCATTTCTAAGATTCTTAGTTTCTGTGCTTTGCAAGCCATGTTGAGGAGTTTGGCTGTTGTGATAAGAGTTATAGGGAGTCGTTATATGTTTTTGCATAGGGGAGCGGCATGGTAAATAGTAATTTCAGAATATCAACCTCATTATTGTGGGCAGAAAGTAGGAGTTCAGGAGGTGTAGACCCTGGGTCAGGGAGATTCTCCAGGAACCAGTAACAGTGATGTTGGTTAGAGATGATTGATGCTAGTTGAAAAGAAATGAAGAGCAAGGATGAATCCCAGAGATGTTTTAAAGAAAGATGATAAGACCTAGTACAGATTTGATGTACCAAGAGGTTAAGAAACAAAGGACTCTCTGAAAGCATCCAGTCTGGCACCTGGGAGAACTGTAAGACCCTTCTCAGAGAGACAAGGTTAGAAAAGAAAAGTGGTTTGTACCCTATAGGCAGTGGGGAGAAGAACGATGGAGCTTCGTGGGTCAGAGTCATTAACTTAGATGGATGAGCTATCTGAGAGAGCAGGGGGCCAACATCAGAGCCTTAGAGGTCATCTGCATATGTGCGCAGGAAAACGGGAACCAACAAGGGAAAAAGAGATCATTAGTGGTCAGCCATGTAGGAGGAGATTGGGGTAGCATCTAATATATTACAAAAGCCACAGGAGAAGAGAATTTTAAGGGAGGAGAAGGAATAAGAGATCTGTGTCAAATATTGGAGAGAAACAAATTGAGGGTATTACAAACAGTATATTTGGCAAGAAGAAGGTAAATGGTAACGTTTGAGAAAACAGTTTCAATAGAGAAATGATGAGAGGTTGGAGTTCCTCTCTGCTCCTTTCTAGCTACCTTCTTTCTACCTATCTTCTTACTCTGCCAAATGGTCTAGACCCACTGCCTCTCTGTCTTAGCACCTGCCAACCCCCAAACTCCCTACAGTCTCTTGCCTTCTCATCCACAGATCTCCATGCTGAGACAACAGCCCTTAAAGGTCAATGACAATCCTCTCCCAAAGCCCAAATCATATGGCCCCTTTTTGAGCTCAGCCTCCACATCTCTCAGCAACAGTGAACACATCTATCTCTTCTCACCCCACCCCCATCCTTGGACTCCATGACATTTCACTATTATGATCATAGCTGAGGCCAATAAAGGAGATGGGCTCTCTAGTAGTGACAGGAGGGAGAGTGAGGCATTGATCTGAACTTCAATTGATCATGATCTGTCTCCTGAGCTCCCAGACTACACCTCTAATTGCTGCTAGACACTTCCATTTGGAGATATTTAAAACTAAATTCTTTCATCTTCCCTGAAAAAGGTTTGACATCTGGCCTTCACACTTTTGATAATGGTACCATCATCCTCTTCAAAATACCTTAATGTGACCTTTAACAGCCCCCATCACCTTTAATAGCCCCCCTTTCTTCATCACCTCTCACCAGTCATTCACCAAGAATTGTCATTTCTTTATTAATCCCAGTGATTAAAACTTTTATTACCTTACACATGGATAATGACAACTGCCTCCTAATTGGATTATCTGACTCATGTTTCTCCCTTCCCCAAACCTACTGACCCACTGTGATTATTTCTAATAGAATTTGGTCTCAGTCTAGATAGTCTGACAACACATTATCCCTTCTCCACACATGAAATCTATGACTAGCCAGATTAATAGAGCTCTGTTTCCTGACAGTTTGGGTCCACACTGAGCTTTCCCTCATTTATTCATTCTTTCATTCATTAATTCAGCGACTATTTATTGAGTACCTACCATATACGTCTTCTGATATAAATTTTTATTATCTGGATCACTCATTTGGCATTCGTTATATACTGCCTCTTTGGTTTATTTTTCATTACTGTCAACCAAATAGTTCTCTATTTAACAGAAGGTGCCACGTATGACACTCCCATAGAGCTATGTCAAAAGTAGATGCTCAAGAAATGTGTACTGGCTGGTTGGAATTCTGGGAGCAAAAGCCAGATTGTAGTAGATCATAAATGGGAGACATAGACAGGAAAAAGCAACAGATGCAGAAGGTACTTTCAGGGGGTCCAACAGCCCTGTGATTAATATTAATCTGCCTCATTGGTTATTTTTAAATGTGTATAAAGCCATTTAGAAAAATATAAGCCACATGGTGGCCTTTGGTCTTGGGGATAAATTGTCTCATGGCTATCTTCGGGACTTAGTCTCGGGACATAAAACTAATTTGGTAAGGTTATGGATTGCAGCCTTCCAGGCTCCTCCATCCATGGGATTTTCCAGGCAAGAGTACTGGAGTGGGGTGCCATTGCCTTCTCCGTATCTATGTTGAGGCAGGAGGGGCTGCCAGGAAGGTACAACCTGAAGTTCCAGCATTCCTTGTAAGGTCTTGTGATCTCATAATCAATAGCTCTGCCACTGTGGTGCTTAAAAGACTTTCTGTAACTTGAGGCAGGCACCTCCACATGGCAGCCCTGTGTTGTTCCATGAAATGGGATAAACCAGTGGTTCAAACACAGACACTGACACAGGGAATGTCATTCCCATTCCCAGGGCTAGATATGTTTTACACATGCATCTTCATTTGACTCTCAAAACAATCCTATGAAACTGGTTTATTAGTCCTACTTTACAGATCAGGAAACAGCTCTGCTGCTGCTGCTGCTAAGTCGCTTCAGTCGTGTCCGACTCTGTGCGACCCCATAGACGGCAGCCCACCAGGCTCCCCCGTCTCTGGGATTCTCCAGGCAAGACCACTGGAGTGGGGTGCCATTGGGAAGTTCAATTTAGAGCATCACGGAGCTCAGGAGTGGCAGGGCAGGAATTCAAGTGCAGGAATGTCTGACTTCAAAGCCATGCCCATTCTATCTCTTCCATCGGAAATGTAGCCCATTGTGGGTTTTTTGTTTTGTTTTTTAAAAGGATGTTTAAAAAAAAATAAAAGTTAACCAATAAAAAGCACATCATTATTTTAGAGCAAACTGCTCACATACTTTGGTACCATTTTCACTAATCTTGAACTTCCTTTCCTTCTCTTAAACTGACTCCTAGCTTGGAGTCAAAAACGCTTCTCTGAGGTATGTCCCAGTCCTCTGGGCTACCACTTGCTCCCAGATTGCTACATCACTGGGCAAGCTGGTAACTGCCTGTGTTATCTGATGATAATCATGAAGAAGGTGCTTTCAATCATGTTGTCAGCACACCATTTTCTTTATAATCTCTAGAAAGAGATAGGTGAATTGCAGAGGCCGCAGGCCTGAATTCAGATCCCAGCTCTTCTACCTTCCAGCAATTTTGACCCTGGACAGACACATATTATGTGCCAGTCACTGTGCTATGTATTTTATAAATATTATTTAATTTAAATACTTTTCATGCTTGCTCTCCAGTTGTTGACAAGACCTCTGAAACACATTATTAAGTTTATTTTAAAAAGCGCTGGTGGGAACAGTGGACGTACTCTATGTGATAAAGAGGAAGAGAAAATAAGACTCACTTTATATGTGTAAAGAAACTATTAACAGTAGTTCCCGATAGGGGGACTAAGTAGGGATAGGTGGGGGAGCAGGGATGGAAGGGAGAATTTAACTGTATAACTTTTTATACTTTGGGGATTTTGAACCAGGTGGTTATATTACGTATTCAAAAATGTAAATCTATACTTCAAAAGAGCAGAGCTTTACATGCTGCAATGACAGATACTGTGGTTAGAAAAAATGGGTTTTAGAGCCAGACAAATCTTGGATTCACATCCAGCTCTGCCCCTTACTTGCTTCTGGTTTGGGGCAAGTTACTCCCTCATCTGTAAAATAGTGATAAACACCCACGCACCTTTTCAGGGCTGTTGGGAGAACTATGTGAGATGATGGATGGGAAAATGAAATTATAAAGCATCATGCCTAGCACACTGTAGCTACTCCATAATGACTAACACTTTTCCTACCACATTCTTAGTTTCAGTTTCCCATCAACATTCTTTGGGTACATTTGTTCAGCCAGTTTGAATCTCCATGACTGTACTGTCACCTCTCCTGTGTTCAGCCCATCCACGTTAATGGCATGAAGGGCATTGTCTCATGCCTCACTTACTTCCACATAATGTTCCCACCATTTCCCCTGTTCTACCAGTCTGGTGACCACACCCAAAAAGAAAATGAGGTTAGCCTTGAATTACTTATTCTCGAGGTCACTTGGAGATCACGTTTCTCTTCCTAACTGCTCATAAGCCTGTGTTTAATTCTAAAACATTTTGCTATCAGTGCTATCAGTCTTGCCAAGCAGCATAGTTGAAATTTACTAACAGAGTACATCTTAAGTGTTCTCACTACCAAAAAATAATGGTAACTATGTAGGTGATGGATGTGTTTATGAACAGATTTGAAATAATCATTGAAGTAATCATTTAACATTGAAGTTAATCGTTGAAGTAATCATTTAACAATGTATACATATATTAAAACATCATATTCTTCACCTTGCTGCATGCATGCTCATTTGTGTCCAACTCTTTGCGACCCCACGGACTGTAACCCACCAGGCCCCTCTGTTCATGGGTTTCTGCAGGCAAGAATACTGGAGTGGGTTGCCATTTCCTACTCCAGAGGATCTTCCTGACCCAGGAATCAAACCTGAGTCTCCTGTATTTGCAGACAGATTCTTTACCACTGAGCCACCTGGGAAGCCCATTGTTCACCTTAACTATTTACAATTTATGTGTCAATTATACCTCAATAAATCTGGGGAAAATGAAAAATGGGATAGTGAATTTGCTCTTTCCAGCCTTCCAACATGGTCATTTTTTCCTTTTGGTAAACTGTCATGCTTTATAGTTCTTTATTTTATTTTATAGTTCTTCATATATGTCAAATATATGTCAAATATAATTGACATACAACACTATATAAGTTTAAGGCATACAGCACAAGTTTAGTGAGCATCTATCATCTCATATAAATATATCATTAAAGAAATAGGAAAAAATATTTTTCTTTTAATGAAAAGTCTTAGGATTTACTCTCTTAACAACTTTCATGTATGACACACAGCAGTGTCGATTATATTCATCATGTCGTACATTACATCCCTAGTACTTATTTATCTTATAACTAAGAGTTTGTACTTTTGACCACCTTCATACAACCCCTTTCCCCTCTTCCCCTGCCTCTGGTAAACCATAAATCTAACAGGTTCTCTTTATGCCAGTATTCCTTCAGGCCAGCAAATCTGAGTTTATTTATAACAGCTGCTGCCGCTGCTGCTGCTAAGTTGCTTCAGTCGTGTCTGACTCTGTGCGACCCCATAGACGGCAGACCACCAGGCTCCCCCATCCCTGGAATTCTCCAGGCAAGAATACTGGAGTGGGTTGCCATTTCCTTCTCCAATGCATGAAAGTGAAAAGTGAAAGTGAAGTCGCTCAGTCGTGTCCGACTCCTAGCGACCCCATGGACT
Source organism: Bos taurus (assembly GCF_002263795.3). NCBI lineage: Eukaryota > Metazoa > Chordata > Mammalia > Artiodactyla > Bovidae > Bos > Bos taurus. The sequence continues at coordinate 49,661,620 of NC_037357.1, forward strand.
GCAGCCTACCAGGCTCCTCCGTCCATGGCATTTTCCAGGCAAGAGTACTGGAGTGGGTTGCCATTGCCTTCTCCATTTATAAAAGCTAGACCCTCTATTACTGTCTCAGCATTTACCCTGAGGTTTATATTTCCCTTTACTATGCTTGCTTATTCTACCCATTCCAATTTTATGTGTATTTTTCTTGACCAAATATGGGTGAAAAATAGAACAGGAGTGATTGTTGAGGTCCCAGCCTCGAATGTAAAGTCTTAATCATATGTGTTGTGACCATATAATCAACAGCCCTGGAACTGTAGTGCTTAAGAGACTTTCTGTCATTTGGAGATGGTTTCTCCAGGTGGCAACTGTGTGTCACAGCCACAGGCTCAAAAATAGCACTGGAAGCTACAAGCCTGTTGTGGCTTAAAGGCTAGTTTTCTCACTGTCATCTGTTATCATTCTCCAGCTGTCCTCAAACAGAGGCTCTAACTTTCTTTGTTCCTTTGGTTCCTCGTGAGCTTTTTTCAAAGCCCCCCCCCCCTTTTTGTCTCTTAGGATTTCGGGACCAAATGAGCTCATATGGGGCTTTAGCTTTCCCAACCCCAGGCTAAGAAAGCTCTCTCATCCCACGTACCCATCCTTGGGCAGGTGGCCCTCTGCTTGTTTATATGTTCCCCTTTCAAGTCTTAACCCACTGAAGAGTCATTATTTGTGTAGCCAATGAGGTGTTTTTATGATGCTTTTATGATCTAATGACCCTATTACCTTTTGTGTTCAGTACTGCACTGGGATTAGACTTTCCTTCCTAAACAGCCTACTTTGATATGCAGTCCCTGCCTCTCTCTAGCTTACATCTTTGTGTTATTTTTAAACAATTATTAAAAGTGTACATCCTATAAAATTCAATTTTTGGTGTACAGTTCTATGAATTTTGAAAAATGCGTAGAGTCAGGTCACCAATGCCACAGTACCAAAAATTTGCCAAGGGCTGCCCCTTGAGGGTATCCCCACCCCTATCCCTGATCTCTGGCAACCCCTGATCTTTGCCAATATTTCTGCCTTATCCAGAATGTCACATGCATGGAATCATAGTCTGCAGTCTTCTGATTCTGACTTCTTTCATTTCACAAACTGCACTGGAGATTTGTCCAATTAGTTGGATGTATCAGCACTGCCTTCTTATGTATGGATAAACCACGCCTAGTTTAAACGTTCACCTTTGGAAGGATATTTGAGCTGTTTCCAAGATTTGACAATTATGAATATAGATATTTTAAACATTTGTGTACAGGATTCTGTATGAACATGGATTTTTATTTCACTTTCAGTTCAGTCACTCAGTCATGTCTGACTCTTTGCAACCCCATGGAGTGCGGCACGCCAGGACTCCCTGTCCATCACCAACTCCCGGAGTTTACACAAACTCATGTCCATTGAGTTGGTGATGCCATCCAACCATCTCATCCTCTGTAGTCCCCTTCTCCTCCCACCTCCAATCTTTCCCAGCATCAGGGTCTTTTCCAATGAGTCAGTTCTTAACATCAGATTGCCAAAGTATTGGAGTTTCAGCTTCAACATCAGTCCTTTCAATGAATATTCAGGACTGATTTCCTTGAGAATGGACTGACTAGATCTCCTTGCAGTCCAAGGGACTCTCAAGAGTCTTCTCCAACATCACAGTTCAAAAGCATCAATTCTTCAGTGCTCAGCTTTCTTTATAGTCCAACTCTCACATCCATACATGACCACTGGAAAAACCATAGCCTTGACTAGACGGACCTTTGTTGACAAAGTAATGTCTCTGCTTTTTAATATGCTGTCTAGGTTGCTCATAACTTTCCTTCCAAGGAGTAAGCATCTTTTAATTTCATGGCTGCAGTCACCATCTGCAGTGGTTTTGGAGCCCCCCAAAATAAAGTCAGCCACTGTTTCCACTGTTTCCCCATCTATTTGCCATGAGGTGATGGGACTGGATGCCATGATCTTCGTTTTCTGAATGTTGAGCTTTAAGCCAACTTTTCACTCTCCTCTTTCACTTTCATCTAGAGGCTCTTTAGTTCTTGTTCACTTTCTGCCATGAGGGTGGTGTTATCTGACGTTAGTGATATTTCTCCCCACAATCTTGATTCCAGCTTGTGCTTCATCCAGCCTAGCATTTCTCATGATGTACTCTGCATGTAACTTAAATAAGCAGGGTGACAATATACAGCCTTCATGTAATACTTTCCTGATTTGGAACCAGTCTGTTGTTCCGTGTCCAGTTCTAACTGTTGCTTCCTGACCTGCATACAGATTTCTCAAGAGGCAGGTCAGGTGGTCTGGTATTCCCATCTCTTGAAGAATTTTCCACAGTTTATTGTGATCCACATAGTCAAAGGCTTTGGCATGGTCAATAAAGCAGAAACAGATGTTTTTCTGGAACTCTTTTGCTTTTTCACTTGGGTATATACTAAAGTGGGATTGTGGAGTCACCTGGCAATTTTATATTTAATATTTTTAAGAAATTACCAAATAATTTCCTGAAGTTGCTTCATCTCAGGAATGTATGAAACTTCTAGTTTTCCCCCATCTTCATCAACACTTAGTATTACCAGAGTTTTTTAGGTTTAGTCATCCTAATGGGTATATAATGATATCTTTTTGTAGTCTTAATTTGCATTTCTCTAATGACTAGTGATGCTAAACATATTTTCATGTACTTATTTGCCATCACTATATCCTCTTCAGTGGCATGTCCTTTCATATCTTTTGCTCATGCTCTGACTGGATTGTTTGCTATTTTTATTGTTGAGTTTTCCAAGTTCTTTAAATATTCTAGATACTAGTCCTTTGTCTTATATATGGTTTGCAAATTTTTAGCCCCAGTTTGTGGTTTGTCTTTCATTTATCACCAGTGCTTCCCACAGAACAAAAGTTTTTAATTTTGACAAGGTTCAATTTCTTGATTTTTTTTATTTTATGCATTGTGCTTTTGGTATCATGTCTAAGACCACTTTGTGTGTGCATGCTAAGTCGCTTCAATCATGTCTGACTCTTTGTGGTCCTATGGATTGTAGCCTGCCAGGCTCCTCTGTCTGTGGGATTCTCCAGGCAAGAATATTGGAATGGGTTGCTATGCCCTTCTCCAGGGGATCTTCCTGACCCAGTGATCAAAGCTGTGTCTCTTATGTCTCCTGTATTGTGAAAGGTTGTTGCTGAGCTGTGAAATACGTCAGGATTCTTGGCCTCTGGAGAAGAGAAATTCAATCTGGGGCCAGTGATGAGGCTTGATTGCTCAGAGCTTTTGTGTAACAAAGTTTTATTAAAGTATAAAGGAGATAGACAAAGCTTCTGACATAGACATCAGAAGGGGGCAGAAAGAGTGCCCTCTTGCTAGTCTTTAGCCAGATGTTTTGTGTCTGTTAGAAAGCTATTAATCAGATAGAGACACTTCAAGGCTAAGGGAGTTTCACCAGTACTCTCTCCCACAGCATGCATTTTTGAGATGGGATGGCACAAGGTGTGTCATATCCCAGCCATAAAACGATTTATATGAACACTGGTTTGTTGACCTATTATCAGTCCAAGGTTTGAGAAAAGAAAAAAGTTAGTCTTTGGTGGAACCATTTTGAAGAAAGGCAAATTCCAAAGCAAATACATCGTTTCATTAACATAGCTTAAGAAAAACATCTCCATAAGAAAAATGCATTGGTTAGCTCAAGGCTTGAGAAAAGTTAAGTTCAGGTGGAACCAGGTGTCTTTTAAACTTGCAGCCTATTTCCTCTGTTTGGAGACCCCTGGCCTTCCTGCCTGTTACCCTCTCAATTGGCAGGTGGGTTCTTTACTAGTAGTGCCACCTGCCCTTTGCTGCTGCTGCTAAGTCGCTTCAGTAGTATCCGACTCTGTGCAACCCCATAGATGGCAGCCCACCAGGCTCCCCCATCCCTGGGATTCTCCAGGCAAGGACACTGGAGTGGGTTGCCATTTCCTTCTCCAGTGCATGAAAGTGAAAAGTGAAGGTGAAGTCGCTCAGTCGTGTCCAACTCTTAGCGACCCCATGGACTGCAGCCTACCAGGCTCCTCCACCCATGGGATTTTCCAGGCAAGAGTACTGGAGTGGGGTGCCATTGCCTTCTCCACACCTGCCCTTTGCCTAGTCCTAAATCCTAAAGACTTTTCTATTTTTTTCTAAAAGTTCTATAATTTTACCTTTTTCATTAAAGTTCATGATCCATTTTGAGTTAACTTTTGTTTAAGGTATGAGATACGGGCTTCCCAGGTGGCTCAGTGGTAAAGAATCCACCTGCCAATGCAGGAGACACAGGAGATGCAGGTTCAATCCCTGGGTTGGGAAGATCCCCTGCAGGAGGAAATGGCAACCCACTCGAGTATTCTTGCCTGGAAAATCCCATGGACAGAGGAGCCTGGTGGGCTACAGTCCATGGGGTCATACAGAGTAGGACACGACTTAGAGACTGAGCACCCATACATGCACATGAGACATTTAAGTCAAAGTTCTTTGCTTTGCTTTGCCTCTTTATTTTTGCCTATGGAAGTTCAGTTGCTCCAGCATCATTTGTTCAAAAGACTATTTTTCCTCCATTAAATTGTTTTTGTACCTTTGTCAAAAATAATTTTGCCATATTTGTGTGAATGTGTTTCTGGGCTCTCTGTTCCTTTCCATCAATATATGCGTCTGTCCTTCCACCAATACCACGCTGTCTTGATTACTGTACTTCTAGCTTACTGTACTTCTAGCTTACTTTTCTTCTATTGCTACAGTCCCCCGATGGTGTTATACATTAAATATCCAGGATGGAGAAGCCACATGCTACTCACCTAGAGGAGGAAATTATCACAGCAGCCTGGGTACTCGCTGTGAGCTTTCTTGTGACCGGGGCTTTCGACTGATTGGACGGAGATCCGTGCAATGCCTGCCAAGCCGCCGTTGGTCTGGAACTGCCTACTGCAGGCGTAAGTGGTGTGCATGTATAGGCTGACATCTGCATGTGAGAGAGGCTAGCCAGCCACCCAGGGTATATGCCTGGAGGTATTACTATGCCCTCTGTCAAGTACAAATTGAAAATTTCCACAGGATCCCAACAGGGCCTTTCCCCATCCTAACATTCTAGCTCATGTTCTCTCCCTGTGACTATGGACCAAACAATAGGGGCATTTTAAGTTGCAACCAGGCTTCCCCAGTGGCTCAGTAATAAAGAACCTGCCTACCAATGCCAGATACATGGGTTCAATCCCTCAGTTTGGAAGAACCCCTGAAGAAGGAATGGCAACCCACTCCAGTACTCTTGCCTGAAGAATCCCATGGACAGAGGAGCCTGGCGTGCTACAGTCCATGGAGTCGCAAAGAATCTGGCATGACTTAGCGACTGAGCACAGATGCATGCAAGTAGCAACCAGCCCTCAGTCTCAAAGGGCCCAGGAGTGCATGGATTACACCTGGGGCCTGATGTGGACTTGGGCCTTCCTCTGGAACTCTCAAGCATGTGCAGTCTCAGACTCTTTCCCACTTAGGTAAACTAATGTACTTCTTGGCCTAAGGTCTTAGGCCTTGGCAGTGAAGCTAAAAGACATCTTCTAGTCTTCATTTTCTTCTGAAAGTCAAGAAGAACCTCCAAGGCTGGAATGCAGGGATGCTAATACATACATTTCACATCATGTTCACCTCAGCTCCCAAATCCCTACCTCTTATTGAAACCCTACAGCCTACCCTATTTTGGCAGCTAAGCTTTGCCTGTCCCTACATCCATTGCTGAATGTCATTTGTAGAACACCCATGTGTGCAGGGCCACTTCAAGAGCCATTAATTACCAGACTGATTCTAGACTAACAAATGTGTGCGTGTAAATGGAATGTCAGGGGATGTAGAATGCTGAGCATTCAGAGAGAAATGGGGTTGTTTGGAGAAGATGCTGTGGAATAGAGGAGAAGTTTGGTAGCCAGAAAAAAGGAAGCCACCATTCCCCTCTAGGTGACTATAAGCCATTTGCTATAGGACTAGACCCCATCATTTCCAAAATGAATTTGAATTGACCTTACAAAATTAAAATACATTGACAAATTAACATGAAACCAGTTAAAAGTTTGTGTTGTATGCGTGCTCAGTTGCTCAGTTGTGTCCGACTCTGCGACCCCATGAACTATAGTCTGCCAGGCTCCTCTGTCCATGCAATTTCCCACCAAGAATACTGGAGTGGGATTCCATTTCCTTCTCCAGGTGATCTTTCCAACCCAGGGATCAAACCTATGCCTCTTGAGTCTCTTGCATTGCCAGGCATATTCTTTACCACTGTGCCTGTTTAAACACTGAATCTCACTTTGTACTTCCTCATAAGAGACACATGGAAAACACTTTGAATCTATCATTTTCACTGTTATATAATACTAAGAAAATAAAATCAACAGAATGACAGACCTTTTTTCTTGGCCCTGATTTCAAGAAGGTCATTGTTGCTTAGGTCTTTATATAAAGGAGGCTGGAAAACATAAAAGGCAATCACCTTCAAGTCTGGTTTGACCAGGAAGCAAAAACAAACATAGTCAATAGAATCTTTAGTCAAAGATCCAATAATGGAAGTTAAGGAGGGTTAGAACTTAGACAACTTAAAGGAACATATGGCCGGCCTACTTCCTTCAGGTGCTGGGTATTTCATACTGGACTTTGGCAAGTACAAGCTTACAATCAATTCATGGGAGCTGTTGCCACTTCTGGCACACATAATGTCTAAAGCACATGGACTCGCCTTTAAGCAAATGCCTCCAAAGCTGTCTGCCCCTCCCTACTGGGATTGGCCTGACTTGTACTCTCACCAGCACAGAGGGAGGACCAGTGGGCATGTAAGTGAGCCTCAACTGAGGAGTGCTTGTGGCAGAACCAATATTATATTCAAAAAGGAGTCTTAAATTTGTTCAAGGGCATCTAACATTTGTGGAACAAGAGAGGAAAACTATGAGCTGCTGAGGCCCTAAATAAGCCCAGAGATTTGTATGCATTGTCTCTATATTTGGCACAACAATCCTACTTCATGGTGTACATGTTTTAGTGATGGAGACACTGAGGTGTGGAGAGATGATGTAAGTTGCTCAAGTCACAGAGCTAGTTAAGTGGTGGAGCTGGGATCCAAACTGAGGTGCGTTCCTCAAATCCATGAACTTGGATGAGTAACTTCTTTGAGACCATCTCCCCACCTCCGCCCCTCAAGAGTACTGTTGTACTTCATAATATCAAAATAAGAAAGAAATTAGGAAAAAGAGGCAATCAGGCACAAAAATTTCAGAGCAGTTGGGTATAGGTTTCCCTGTATTTTCTGCTGTCTCTGACATGGTCTTCCCTGGGCTAGATGCCTAGGCATTACTTCCACATAGCCCCAGAGGCCACTCAGCTTGCCTCCTGATTCTCTCTTAGAGATGAGATGCCATGCATTGCCATTCATCACGAGTGGCACCTACACGTGCACAAATGGGGTGCTTCTTGACTCTCGCTGTGACTACAGCTGTTCCAGTGGCTACCACTTGGAAGGTGACCGCAGCCGAATCTGCATGGAAGATGGGCGATGGAGCGGAGGAGAGCCTGTATGTGTAGGTAAATGCTGGTCGCTCCCAGTTGTCCTGCTGCAAAGAACCAGCCTGGTATTATGTCCACTGCAGAAGGCATTCTCACTAGCTGCAAAAGGTGGCACCCCGGGCACAGGCTTAACAAAGCAATTGCTTCCCTTGGAGTCAGGCCTCACAAGTTTCATTGAGCATCTTGAACTGCATCTTTTACCTACCCAGTGGTGTGGTATTGTTTCATGGGTTCCCTCCAGGGAAGGTAGGGGACCCACAAGTCAGCACTTAATTTCTGACCTTGACAGACATAGATCCCCCCAAGATCCGTTGTCCTCACTCCCGTGAGAAGATGGCAGAGCCGGAGAAACTGACCGCTCGAGTATACTGGGACCCACCCGTGGTGAAAGATTCTGCTGATGGTACCATCACCAGGTGAGTCACAGATGCCGCCTATGCCTCCTGCCAGCTTCTCCCAGGCACTCAGGTAGCCCACACTGAACCACACAGACTGATGGTACAGTGATGATGTGCCCCAAACCCCAGTTCTAAGAGTTACTTTCCTCAGTGGCTCTCTCACCCTGTCCCATGTAGGTTGACACTTCGGGGCCCTGAGCCTGGCTCTCACTTTCCAGAAGGAGAACACGTGATTCGTTACACTGCTTATGACCGAGCCTACAACCGGGCCAGCTGCAAGTTCATTGTAAAAGTACAAGGTCAGAAAGAAGTTTTCCATTTTGCATTGCTTATTATTTCTGCTCTTCCCTTATCCTCTAAATGCCCATCACAACCCTCTCTTCACTATACCTGAAACAGACACCTCATGCAGATTGGGAGAGGGGAAACTCAAGTTCATGAAATAGGTCATTCAGGAAACCTGTATACACGTATACACACATTTCAGAAACTCTGCCCCCCAACAAGACTTTCTCATTCTCCTAAATCTACATGAAACCCACCAATATACTCTATATCCATTTCTTTTCTTAGCCTTCAAATTAATGATTAAAGTCAATCAGCCTTCATTCTCAGTCTTTTTCCTCTGCTGAAATTGGTGGTACTGGCTGCTGATTCTTGCTTTTTATTTTGTTTTCATCATAAAATTAATTCATGCTCATTGTTGAATGTATGGGAAATAAAGTAACACACAAAGGGGGAAAAAAACTATTACTCTGTCACCCAGAGGCAATTGTTGCTAATCTTTTGGTATTTTTCTTCCAGTCTTTTATTCACACATACTTAAAAAATACGTAATTGAGATCACAGTGCATATCCAATCTTAGGTCACCCCTTTTCACTTTTCATTATAACACAAGTAAATTTCTCATGTTCTTTAAAGTTTTTTCAGAAGTCTTTTAATCACAGTATAATAATCTACTTCTAAGAATATATCATACTTTGCTCAACACTTCTCCTCCCACTGACGAATATTTTAAAGTGTTAATTGCTCAGTCATGTCCAACTCTTTGCTACCCCATGGACTGTAGCCCACCAGGCTCCTCTGCATGGAATTCTCCAGGCAAGAAAAATGAAGTAAGTTTCCATTTCCTTCTGCAGAGAAACTTTCTGACTCAGGGATTGAACCTAGGCCTCCTGCATTGCAGGTGGATTCTTTATCTTCTGCACCACCAGGGGAGCCCAATGATATTTCACATTAAAAGTAATTTATAAGGTGGTTATCTGTATGCAGAGTGTCCCCAAAGTCTGAAAATGAAAATGGCAAATTTTTTTACAGATTGCTAGTCTTTTGATGACTATATATATATATATATACTTATCCATGCTTCCACATTTTATGAACACTTGTCTACATTTAAGATTTAACTCCATAAGAAAGCAAAAATTTTGCCTCTAGCCCTGGCCATTGGCAACACAGAGAAGTCATTCATTCTGATTATCCTGGGTCTGCTGATCTAGAAAACCCAGCATGGGCACCCTCTTAGCCTATTCTCTACGAGAGTTACCATAGCCCCTAACTTGAACTTCTCCCTGACAGTGAGACGCTGCCCAACTCTGAAACCACCACTGCATGGCTACCTCACCTGCACCTCAGCGGGGGACAACTATGGTGCCACCTGTGAATACCACTGTGATGGAGGGTATGAGCGCCAAGGGACCTCCTCCCGGGTCTGCCAGTCCAGCCGCCAGTGGTCAGGATCACCACCCGTCTGTGTTCGTGAGTGAAACTAGGGGATGGGGAGAGTGGACATAATGATCAGGGCTTCTTTGAGGGGTCTCCCAATGCCTATGGCTCAGGGACCAAAGGCAGTGCGTCTGATGTGGGAATGGGGGGTTCTGTGATGTTTCAGAGCCAATGCTCCCCTCTAGCATACTCCACCTCCAAGAAAAAGGATTTAAAATCTCCAAGTGTTCTTTTAGGATTTCCCCCCAAGGAAAGGGAGAAACAACCAAAAAAAAAGTTTAACCTGAAAACCTCAGGATGTTGTTGTCCATTCTGCGATGAAGGGACAGGCCATACTCTGACTGGCCATGTGCTTCTGCCCTAGCTATGAAGATTAATGTCAATGTCAACTCAGCTGCTGGCCTTCTGGATCAGTTCTATGAGAAACAGCGACTCCTCATCATCTCAGCCCCTGATCCCTCCAACCGATATTATAAAATGCAAATCTCTATGCTACAGGTAAGAGCCACTCCCCTAATCAGGGCTTAGCTCCTTTGTATTCCCCTATCCCACTCCGCTGGGTTTCCCTGGTGGTGCAGTGGTAAAGAATCCAACTGCCAGTGCAGGAACTGTGGGTTCGATCCCTAGGTTGGGAAGATCCCCTGGAGGAGGAAATGGCAACCCAGTTTAGTATTCCTGCCTGGAGAATCCCATGGGCAGAGGAGCCTGGTGGGCCACAGTTCACGGGTTCACAAAGAGTCAGACACAACTTAGCAACCAAACAACAACAACAACCCCACTCTGTCACTCAAAGACTTGCTCTTTCTACAGCACATACTTGTATACCTGGTCCTTCCTTAGATTGCAGACAACATTTGATTAGTTTTACTGTAGACAAATTTAGCACAGTTTTAAGACAACTGTGTTTTTACTGAAAAGGCAGTGAAGTCATTGGCATGGTGGGTTGCAGGAAGCTTGATGAAGGATGAGAAGGCAGTGTGGCAAAGCACTCCTGAAAGACTTGTAAAACCTGTGATCAAATGTAAATTTGGGGAATTAGTTATGTTTAAGTTTTCAAGGAATAATAACACTAACAAACATTTAGACAATTAGGGCTGTATAAGGACCAGGTATACACGTATGTGCTTTATACATATTCATTTAATTCTCCCAACAATGCTTATAAAGTAGGTACCCTTACTATCTCCATTTTGCAGGTAAAGAAACTGAGGCACAGAGAGGTTAATGATTTGCCCAAAATCACTAGCTAATAAATGGCTGAGCCACGATTAAACCCAGGCAATCTGACTCAAGGATCTGTGCTCTTAACCACTACTAATAGCAGACAAGAAGGAAACGTGTCATGATATTGCAAAGTAAAATGAAGGAATTGCATAAGGATTTTTAACATTCTACCAGATATCTAGTTAAAGCCACTGTTGGGGAATGAGAAGCAGAAAAGACAGGGTAGTTCTGACTACTGGGACTTTCAAAAAGAATAGGCTAGGTTCTATCACTATTCTATCACTATGTTGTACACCTGAAACTTATATAATATTGTAAATCAACTGTTTTTGTTGTTTCCATTGACTAAGTTGAGTCTAACTCTTTGCAACCCCATGGACTGCAGCACACCAGGCATACCTGTTCTTCACTATCTCCCTGAGTTGTCTCAAACTCATGTCCATTGAGTCTGTGATGCCATCCAACCATCTCATCCTCTGTCACCTCCTTCTCCTCAATTGAAAAGGAGAAAAATAATGTAATAATAAAAATAAAGAATAGACTAGGTTCTTGAAGAGAATTCAAAGTATGCTGACAAGACTCTGAGAAGCTGAAAGGGTCTGGATACCCAGGTAAAAGAAGAAGCTATTTAGGGGGTTTCTAAAGGTTGAGTTCTTACAAGTTGCCAAGTCAATATTCAGAAGGCCATGATGAAAGCATCCATATCAAAAGAATGACCCTGGTCTAAACCAAAAAGGACCCCGTTCCTCCAGGGATCCAAAAACGGCAGACAAAAGCAATACCTCAGCTTGAACAGAACGCAGGAGCAAAAAAAGGAAGCAGCCAGGGAGGACTGTGACTTTGAGGCCAGGTCTAGAGGACTAGCCCAAAGACTCAACAAGGGGTGGATCACCAGGCAGTGCTCACTGCTGCTTTCAACCTTGCCCCAGGTAACTGGCTAAGAGGCACCCCTGCTGGGCGAAGCAGGACAAAAAACCGCAGTACGGTTACAGGCTGCACTGCCTAGTGCGAGGAAGGCAAGAACGGGTCACAGAAAGAGCACTGACACTATTTGGGGGGAAATTCTGGAGACCAAGAGAAGGCTGTGGCCGTGTAGCCTAATGGTAAGGAGCACACAGGCTTCTCAGGTGGCACAATGGTAAAGAATCTGCCCACCAGTGCAGGAGATGCAAGAAACATGAGTTTGATCTCTGGGTCCAGAAGATCCTCTGGAGAAGGAAATGGCAACCCAATCCAGTATTCTTTCCTGGGAAATCCCATGGACAGAGGAGCCTGGTGGGCTACAGTCCATGGGGTCACAAAGAGTTGGACACGACTGAAAGACTAACACACAAAGAACTTATGTAGCTTCCAGTTATAAAATAAGTAAGTCCTGGGGCTGTGATGTACAGCATGGGGACTATAGCTATACAATATATTTGAAAATTGCTAAGAAAATAGATCTTAAAAGTTCTCACTGTAAGAAAAAAAGTTATGACTTTGTGGTGATGAATGTTAACTGGACTTATTGCGATGATCATTTAGAAAAATATCAAATCATTATATTGTACACCTGAAACTAATATGTCAACTAGTATCTCAATTTTAAAAAGAACATGAAAAGATGCTCAACATCACTCATTATCAGAGAAATGCAAATCAAAACCACAATGAGGTACCATCTCACGCTGGTCAGAATGGCTGCCATCAAAAAGTCTGGTGCTAAGTCGCTTCAGTCGTGTCTGACTCTGTGCGACCCCACAGACAGCAGCCCACCAGGCTCCCCCGTCCCTGGGATTCTCCAGGCAAGAACACTGGAGAGGGTTGCCATTTCCTTCTCCAACGCATGAAAGTGAAAAGGGAAAGTGAAGTCGCTCAGTCGTGTCCAACTCTTAGCGACCCCATGGACTGCAGCCCACCAGGCTCCTCCATCCATGGGATTCTCCAGGCAAGAATACTGGAGTGGGGTGCCATCGCCTTCTCCGATCAAAAAATCTACTAACAATAAATGCTGGAGAGGGTGTGGAGAAAAGGGAACCCTCTTATATTGTTGGAGGGAATGCAAACTAGTACAACCACTGTGGAGAACAATGTGGAGATTCCTTAAAAAAACTGGAAATAGAACTGCCATACAACCCAGCAGTCCCACTGCTGGGCATACACACTGAGGAAACCAGAATTGAAAGAGACACATGTACCCCAGTGTTCATTGCAGCACTGTTTACAATAGCTAGGGCATGGAAGCAACCTAGATGACCATCAGCAGACGAATGGATAAGGAAGTTTTGGTACATATACACAATGGAATATTGCTCAGCTATAAAAAGAATGCATTTGAATCAGTTCCAACAAGGTGGATGAAACTGGAGCCTATTATACAGAGTGAAGTAAGTCAGAAAGAGAAACACCAATATGGTATATTAATGTATATATACGGAATTTAGAAAGACGGTAATGATGACCCTTTATGCAAGACAGCAAAAGAGACACAGATGTAAAGAAGAGACTTTTAGACGATATGGGAGAAAGTGAGGGTGAGACGATACGATAGAATAGCTTTGAAACATGTATATTACCATATGTAAAACAGATGACCAGTGCAAGTTCGATGCATGAAGCAGGGCACTCAAAGCCAGTGCTCTGGGACAACCAGAGGAATGGGGTGGGGAGGGAGGTGGGAGGACGGTTCAGGATATGGGGACATATGTGTACCTGTGGCTAATCCATGTCAATGTATGGCAAAAACCACCGCAATATTGTAATTAGCCTCCAATTAAAATAAATTAATTAAATTTAAAAAATGAACAGGGGGTGTAGGCTGAGGGAAGAGGCAGCACTAGAGCAAAAGCAAGACAAGGATTTAAAACATATCAGTAAATGAACAATTGGTAACCCCCCAAAAAATAACTTATGTATTTAAAAATCTATGCAAAACTAAGCAAGGAGAGATGATGTTACTGCAATTTGTTAATTACATTTCTCTTTTCTATCCCACATAATACAACCAATTTCTACACTTCATTAGAATAAAGGAAACACTGTTAGGGTAAGTGGGCTTCCCAGGAGGCATTGGTAGTAAAGAACCCACTTGCCAATGCAGGAGACATAAGAGACACGGGTTCTATCCCTGGGTCAGGAAGATCCCCTGGAGGAGGGCGTGGCAACCCACTCCAGTATTCTTGCCTGGAGAATCCAATGGACAGAGGAGCCTGGCAGGTTGTTGTCCATAGGGTGACAAAGAGTCGGACAAGTTTGAATCGACTTAGCACGCACATTGGGGCAAGTGCTTCAGGAATGATAGAGGAAAGAGGTGGTAGACCCCCTCATGTGATGGTTTGTGAAGGGGCCCCTCCTTTCCCACACTGCCTCGACATGGTCCCAAGAAGAATCAGTTAAGTAGCCTTAGGTTTGGGTTTGACAGCCTATTCAGGAAAACCTTCTTCTCTCCCCTCCCAGCAATCCACTTGTGGACTGGACCTGAGGCATGTGACCATCATCGAGCTGGTGGGGCAGCCACCTCAGGAAGTGGGGCGCATCCGGGAGCATCAGCTGTCAGCCAATATCATTGAGGAACTCAGGTCCAGACTGGAGGGCAACAGGAAAGGAGTGGGTAGAAGCCTTAGGCAGGACATTGGCCAAAAGAGAGTTGTGGGAAAATCAGCAAACACTATTCTCTTGGGGAATTGCTTGTTTGAACTCTTTGGATGCATTAGGTAAGATCAGAGAGTGGCAGGGCATCAGAATCAAATGGCAGGGTGTTGTTGAAAATACAGATTACCACCTCAAACCACCTCAGGACTTTATTTTTATGAGGCACCTCAGGTGACCCTGAAGCACAGCCAGGGCTGAGACACAGACTCAAACATGACTTAGATAAGCCTTTGATCCTGTCACCTGGTGGTCATATCCTTTTGCCTTCAGTCTGCAAATAAGCAAAAATTAGGCAGTGAAATCTGAATCTTTAGGCAGTGAAATCTTTAGGCAGTGAAATCTGAATCATACTCATCTGCCCCTTGGGGAGGAGAAGACCATAGGGAACAGGTGGTAGAAGTTGACTTTTCTCATTTTCTGTCTGTTATCACCCTCCCAACCCCTCCACATATACTCAGAACCAATATAGCCATCACTCCCCTCTGTTCCATAAACAATACCTGCCCCTAGGGCTTAATCTCAGGGACAGAAAGATTCAGTCCCAGGTAAAGACTGGGGCTTCTCTGGTGGTTCAGTAGCAAAGTCAGTGGTAAAGAATCCACCTGCCTATGCAGGAGATGCAAGAGACTGTGGATTCAATCCCAAGGTTGGGAAGATCCCCTGGAGAAGGGAATGGCTACCCACTCCAGTATTCTTGTCTGGAGAGCCTGGTGGGCTACAGTTCATGGGGTCACAGAAGAGTCAGACACAACTTAGTGACTAAACAACAGCAACAAGAGGAAAGACAGGAAAACACTCAGAGGAAGGAGACTGCAGACTTGGTGATATTGATCGACCTGAAGGTTGACCAGGTGATATTGATCAGCCTCAGGGCTGTCATGTTTGGTTGTTCAGGCTATGCTTGTCCAGCTCTGGGAAACACTGGTCACGGCATAGTGCCCGTGACTGGTGCTCCTTGGAGTTCTTACATGCAGCTCACATCGCTATATGTGATAGCCCTGTGTAAGGGGGCCTGTGAGGCAAGCACAGCTTGGTAGTAACAAAGCTGTTCCATCTGGGGTGAGGAAGGGACAGCTTAACACAGCTAGAGATGTTGGGGCAGCAAGACTAAGGTGTAAGCAGAGAAAAGTAAAGGGGCTTGAGATAGTTACTGGAGGGGATGAGGCAAGGGATTCGGTGAAGAAAGAATTAGTCCATCAGTGGAGCTGTGAAAGATCAGAGAGGACTAGAGTCTGGCGGAATGATGTCCAGACAAGGTCTCACACATCCCTGGGCTCATCTCTCTAGGCAATTTCAGCACCTCACTCGCTCCTACTTCAACATGGTGTTGATTGACAAGCAGGGAATTGACCGGGAACGCTACATGGAACCTGTCACCCCCGAGGAAATCTTCACGTTCATTGATGACTATCTACTGAGCAATGAGGAGCTGATCCAACGCCGGGAACAAAGAGACATATGTGACTGAACTTGAGTCGGAGCATGGTTGAGGTCAAGGGAAAAGGTTCCCTGGTCAGCCAAAACTGGGGCCTAATCAAAGAAGAAAATGCTTTCCCACAGCTCTGAGGAAAGGACTCTAAGGTGGGTGAGGTTCCCTGATCCTGGGACATTTCCAGACACCTTTCCTCAAGCAAGTCTCTGCTTTAGGTAGCACTGGAACAGCATAAGAAGCTAGGGAGGGACTGAGGACAGGCCCTGGGCAGCAGCTTGTAGATAGAAAGTCTTACTTCTGCCCAGCTGTCCAAAATCTTTCAGAGAAGTAAATTCTAAATTCACTCACTAACCGGCTGTGTTTTAAATGGCTCCTCTACCCTGAGGTGACAGCAGAGGGCAGCACCATCACAACAGACAACCAGGGCACCATCAAGTGTGGCTGGATCTTCCTTACAGGTTAACTGTGGGCTTGGAAGTGAGGCAGAGCTCACTCTTGTTTGTTCTTCTCCCTTGTAGGATGTTGGGCTACAAATGTTAACCATCTGTTAACCATTCTGTTAACCATCATCTCACCGAAGAGTTAGCAGGCCACTGCAGTTAGAAGGGAGCTTGGGGAGAAAAGTCAGACTAGAGCAGAATGCTTTCTCCTGCCCCTCCAACTAGCTCATAGGCCACAGTCTCTCCTTACTGAGCCTCCAGTGCTGCTCCTTCCTCAAAGAAACCCCCAGCTCATGATCCAGGAAACCTCAGAACCAAGTGGAAACTACATCATGGAGAAGGAAAAAAGACAGCATCAGCCACATGTATAACTTATTAACACTTTGAAGAGATGAATACAGAGCAGGCAAGTTACAACAGCACAAACACAAGCACTAAGGGCCATGAGTACATTTCCATTAGGAAATGTGAGTCATCTGGGATCTTGTGAAGCAGAGCAGCACTCACGCACACTAACCCTGCTCTGGCTCCGGCCACACTCAAGCATGCATAGTGTTTGAAGAAAGGCAGTCTTCCCTAGGCTGCTGGGAACCTTCTTTTCTACACACGTGGAAACAGTGTCAGGTTAAGACTCAGCAGCCATTCACCTTCCACGTTACCCAGAGGGTAATTACTAGGAAATTAGAGGGGAAGAGGAAGCGGGCTAGATTGAGAAACAGGACTAAAAGGCTCGAGCACTGACTATGTGCCAGGTGCTATCCTGAAAACTCACAATTGACTGAAATCCTCATAAGAACCCTCTAAGCTAGGTCTTGTTGTAAGCCCATTTACACGTGCAGGGATGGAAGCACAGAGAGGTCCCAAACTTGCCTAAGATCAAACAGCTCAGAAGTGGAGGCACAGAGAGGTCAGGCAACTTGGCTAAGATCACACAGCTGAGATGTGGAAGCACGGAGAGGTCAGGAAAATTGCCTAAGATCACACAGGTCAGAAGCAGAAGTACAGAGAGGTTACGCAACTTGCCAACGATCACAAAGCTCATAAGTGGAAGAACAGAGAGGTTAGGCAACTTACCTAAGATCACACAGGTCAGAAATGGAAGCACAGAGAGTTTCACAACTTGCCTAAGATCACACAATTCAGAAGCAGAAAAGTGGAGGGACAGAGAGGTCAGGCCACTTGCCTAGGATCACACAGCACAGAATTGAAAGCACAGAGAGGTCAGTCAACTTGCCAAAGATTACACAGCTCAGAAGTAGAAGCCTAGAGAGGTTAGGAAACTTCCTAAGATCACACATCTAAGATATGGAAGCCCAGAGAGGTTAAGCAACTTGACTAAGATCACACAGCTCATATGTGGAATCAGAGAGGTCAGGCATCTTGCCTAATATCACAAAGCTCAGAAGTAGAAGCACAGAGAGGTCACGCAACTTGCCTCAGATCACAAGTTCAGAAGTGGAAGCACTGAGAGATCAGGCAACTTGCCTAAGATCACACAACTAAGATATGAAAAACAGAGAGGTTAGGCAACTTGCCTAAGTTCACAGAGTTCAAGAGGAATCGAAGACAGGTCAGGCAACTTGCCTAAGATCACATAGCTAATAAGTGGAAGCCTACAGAAAAGAGGCAACTTGTCTAAGATTGCACATCTCAGATATGAAAGCTCAGAGAGGTTAGGCAACATTTCTAAGATCACACAGCTCAGATATGGAAGCACAGAGAGGTTAGGCAACTTACCTAAGTTCAGCAGTTCAAGTGGAAACAGAAAGAGGTCAGGCAACTTGCCTTAGATCACACAGAAGTGGAAGCACAGAGAGGTCAGGCAACTTGCCTATGATAACACATCTGAAAAGTAGAAGTATAGAGAGGTCAGGCAACTTGCCTAAGATCACACAATTCACATATGGATGAACACAGAGGTTCGGCAACTTACCTAAGATTACAGAGCTCAAAATGGAATCACAGAGATGTTAGGCAATTTGACTAAGATGAAACCACACAGATGTGGAAGAAGATAGTGGTCAGGCATCTTGTCTAAGATCACACAGCTCAGAAATGAAAGCACAGAGAGGTCAGGCACCTTGTCTATGATAACACAACTTTGAGGTGGAAGCACAGAGAGGTCAGGCAACTTGCCAAAGATCACACAGCCCAGATATTGAAGAATAGAGAGGTTAAGCAACTTCCATAAGTTTAACAGCTCAATTGGATGCACAGAGAGGTCAGGCTTCTTGCCTAAGATCACACAGGTCAGGGATAGAAGCACTGAGAGGTCAGGCCACTTGCCTAAGATGCCACAACTCAGAAATGGCAGCACAGAGAGTTTTGGCAACTTGCCTAAGATGACACAGCTCAGAAGTGGAAGCACAGAGAGTTTTGGCAACTTGCCTAAGATCACACAGCTCATATATGCAAGCACAAAGAGGTCAGGCAACTTACCTAGAATCACACAGCCCAGATGTGGAGCAGAGAGATGTAAAGCAACCTGCCTAACATCACACAGGTCAGATACAGAAGCACAAAGAAGCTAGGCAACTTGGCTAATATCACACAACTCAGAAGTGGGAGCACAGTGAAGTCAGAAAACTTGCCTAAGATCACACAACTGAGAAATGGAAGCACAGGTAGGCAATTTGCCTAAGATCACCCAGCTCAGAAGCAGAAGCACAGAAATGTCAGGAAACTGACCTAGGATCAAACATTTCAGAAGTGGAAGCACAGAGAGGTAAGGCAGCTTGCCTTAAATCACACAGCTCAGATATTGAAGAATAGAGAGTTTAGGCAACTTGCCTAATATCACATAGCACAGATGTAGAAGCACAGAGAGGCTGAACAACTTTCCTAAGATCACACAGCTCTTAAGTGGAAGCACAGACATACAGGAAACTTGTCTAAAATCACCCACCTCAGAAGTGGGAGCACAGAAAGGTCCAGAAACCTGCCTAAGATCACAACAACAGGAGTGGAAGCAAAGAATGATGAGGAAACTGGCCTAGAATCAAACAGATCTGAAGTGGAAGCACAGATAGGTCAGGCAACTTGTCTAAGATGACACAGCTCAGAAGTTGAAGCACAGAGATGTCAGGCAACTTCCCTATGATCACACATTCAGAAGTGGAAGCCTAGAGAGCTTAGACAACTTGCCTAAGATCACACAGATCAGATATGGAAGCACAGAGAGGTCTTACATCTTGCCTAAGATTACAAAGCTCAGAAGTGGAAGCACAGAGAGGTCAAGAAACTTGCCTAAGAAAACACAGCTCAGAAGTGGAAGCACAGAATGGTTAGGCAACATGCCTAAGTTCACACAGCTCATATATGGAAGCACAGGGAGCTTAGGAAACTTGACTAATCCACACAGATGAAATGGAAGCACAGATCAGTCAGGCATCTTGCATAACATCACACAGGTCAGAAGTGGAAGCACAGAGAGGTCAGGCAATTTGCCTAAGATCACAGAGCTTAAGTGGAAGCACAGACATTAGGCCACTTGCCTAAGATCACACAGCTTAGAAGACGAAGCACAGAGATGTCAGGCAACTTCCCTATGATCACACCTCTCAGACACCTCTTAAGTGGAAGCACAGAAAGGTCAGGGTATGTGCCTCATATCACAGAGCTTAAGTGGAAACACAGAGAGGTTTGGCAACTTGCTTAAGGACAGACAGCTCAGAAGTGGAAAGACAGAGTTACACAGCATCCCTAAGATCACACAGCTCATAAGATGAAGCACAGAGTGATTAGGCAAGTTGTCTAAAATCACACAGCTCAGGAGTGGAAGCAAAAGTGGTAAGGCAACATGCCTAGGATCACACATCTAAGAAGTGGAAGCACAGAGAGGCTAGGGAATTTGCCTAAGATCACACAGCTCAAAAGTTGAAGCACAGAGACTGCAGGCAGCTTGCCTAATACCACACAGCCTAAGTGGAATCATTGAGAGGTTAGGCAACTTGCCTTAGATCACACAGCTCAGAAGTGGAAGCATAGAAAGTTTAGGCAAATTGCCTAAGATCATACATGCCAGATAGGGAAGCTCAGAGATGTTAGGTAACTTGCCTAAGATCACACAGCCCAAAATTTGAATCACAGAGAGTTTAGGCATCTTTTGTAAGATCACAAAGCTCTGAAGTAGAAACACAGAGAGTTCAGGCAACTTGTCTAAGATAATACAGCTCAGAAGTGGAAGAACAGAGAGGATAGGCAACTTGCCTAATATCATGCAGCTTAGAAGTGGAAGCACAGAGAGTTCATGCAAGTTGCCTAAGATCATATAGCTCAACAGTGGGAGCTAGAGAGGTGAGAAACTTGACTAATATCACACAGCTTAAATGGAAGCACAGAGGTTAGGCAACTTGCCTAAGATCACACAGCTCAAGGGGAAGCATAGAGAGGTCAGGCAACTTGTCAAAAATTATGTAGCCAGAGAGGGAAGCACAGAGAGTTCCGGGAATTTGCCTAAGATCACACAGCCTAGAATTGAAAGCACAGAGAGGTCAGGCAACTTGCCTGAGATAACACAACTCAGAAGTGAAAACACAGAGAGGTTAGGCAACTTGCCTACAATCACACAGCTCAGATATGGAAGCACAGAGAGGTCAGGAAACTTCCCTATGAACACACAGCTCAGAAGTGGAAGCAAAGAGAAGATGGGCAACTTGCCTAATATCACAGAGCTTAACTGGAAACACAGAGATCTTAGGCTACTGGCCTAAGATTGGAGAGCTCAAGTGGAAGCAGTGAGAGGTCAGGAAACTTTCCTATGATCACACAGCTCAGAAGTAGAAGCACAGAGAGGTTATGCAGCTTGACTAAGATGAAACAACTCAGAAGTGGATGCAGACCATGATTAGGGAACTTGCCAAAATCACACAGCTCAAATGTGGAAGCACAGAGAAGCTAAAAAATTTGCCTAATATCCCACAGCTCTTGTGGAAGGACAGGTGGGTCAGGCAACTTGCCTAAGTTCACAGAGCTCAGAAGTGCAAGCACAATGGGGTCAGGCAACTTGCCTATGATCACACAGTTCATAATAGGAAGGAAGCACAGAGAGATCAGAAAACTTGCCTACCTCACACAGCTCATCAGTTCAGTTCAGTCACTCAGTTGTGTCTGATTCTGCGACCCTATGGACTGCAGCACACCAAGCTTCCTTGTCCATCACCAATTCCCAGAGCTTACTCAAACTCATGTCCATCGAGTCAGTGATGCCATCCAGCCATCTCATCCTCTGTTATCACCTTCTCCTCCTGCCTTCAATCTTTCCCAGCATCAGGGTCTTTAACAAGGAGTCAGTTTTTCGCATCAAGTGGCCAAAGTATTAGAGTTTCAGCATCAGTCCTTCCAATGAATAGTCAGGACTGATTTCCTTGAGGATGGACTGGTTGGATCTCCTTGCAGTCCAAGGAACTCTCAAGTGTCTTCTCCAACACCACAGTTCAAAAGCATCAGTTCTTTGGTGCTCAGCTTTCTTTATAGTCCAACTCTGACATCCATACATGACCACTGGAAAAACCATGGCTTTGACTAGATGCACCTTTGTTGGCAAAGTGATGTCTCTGCTTTTTAGTATACTGTCTTGGTTGGTCATAACTTATCTTCGAAGGAACAAGGGTCTTTTAATTTCATGGCTGCAGTCACCACCTACAGTGATTTTGGAGCCCCCCAAAATAAAGTCTCTCACTGTTTCCATTGCTTCTCCATCTATCTGCCATGAAGTTATGGGACTGGATGCTATGATCTTAGTTTTCTGAATGTTGAGTTTTAAGCCAGCTTTTTCACTCTATTCTTTCACTTTCATCAAGAGGCTGTTTAGTTCCTCTTCGCTTTCTGCAATAAGGGTGGTGTCATCTGCATATCAGGTAATTGATATTTCTCCCGGCAATCTTGATTCCAGTTTGTGATTCCTCCAGCCCAGGGTTTCTCGTGATGTACTCTGCATATAAGTTAAATAAGCAGGGTGACAATATACAGCCTTGATGTAATCCTTTCCTGATTTGGAACCAGTCTGTTGTTCCATGTCCAATTCTAATTGTTGCTTCTTGATCTGCACACAGATTTCTCAGGAGGCAGTTAAGGTGGTCTGGTATTCCCATCTCTTGAAGAATTTTCCACAGTTTTTTTGTGAATACAGCTCTGCCATCTTGTTCACACAGCTCATATGTTGAAGCAAAGAAAGTTCAGGCATCTTGCCTAAGATCAAACAGCTCTTAAATGGAAGCAGAGAGAGGCTGGGCAACCTGACAGAGATATCACAGCTCAGATATGGAAGCATAGAATGTCTAGGCAACCTGTTCAAGATCACACAGCTCAGAAGTGGCAGCACAGAGAGGTCAGGGAACTTGCTAAGATCACACAGCTCAGAAGAGGAAGCACAGAGAGGTTAGGCAACTTTCCTAAGATCACACAGCTTTTATATGGAAGGACAGAGCGGTCAGGCAACTTGCTTAAGATCACACAGGTCAGAAGTGGAAGGACAGAGAGGTCCAGAAAAATATCTGAAAATCACACAGTTCTGAAATGGAATCACAGAGAGGTCAGGCAACTTGCTGAGGATCACTACAGCTCAGAAGTTGAAGCACAGAGTTGTCAGGCAACTTCGCTATGACAAAAATGCTCAGAAGCAGAAGCACTGAGAAGTCAGGCAACTTGCAAAAAATCACACTACTCTAATATGGAAGGCAGAGAAGTAACACAACTTGCCTAAAACCACACAGCTCAAATATGGAGGCAAAGAGAGGTCAGGCAACTTGCCTGAGATCACCCAGCTCAGAAGTGGAAGCACAGAAAGGTCAGGCAACTTACCAAATATAATAACTACAGTAGTGGAAGCACAGACCATCAGGAAAATGGCCTAGGAAAAAACAGCTCAGCAATGGAAGCACAGAGAGGTCAGGCAACATGCCTAAAATAACACAGCTCAAGTGGAAGCACAGACATGTCAGGCAACCTGCATAAGATCACAAAGCTCAGAACTAGAAGCATAGAGAGCTTAGGCAACTTGCTTAAGATCACACAACACAGAATTGGAAGCACAGAGAGGTTAGACAACTTGTCTAAGATCACAGATCTCAGAAATGGAAGTACAGAAAAGTCAGGAAACTTGCCTATAATCATACAACTCAGATGTGGAAGCACAGAGAGGTCAGGTAACTTATGTAAGATCACACTACTCAAATATGGAAGGACAGAGAAGTAATGTAACTTGTCTAAGATCACACAGGTCAAAAGTGGAAGCACAGAGAGGTCAGGCAACTTGCCTAATATGACACAGCTCAGAAATGAAAACACAGAGTGTTTAGGCAACCAGCCTAAGATGATACAACTCATACGTAGATGCACAGAGAGGTCAGGCAACTTGCCAAAGTTCACACAGCCCAGAAGTGGAAGGAGAGAGTGATTAGGCAACTTGCCTACAATCACACAACTCAGAACTGGAAACAAGAGAGGACAGGCAACTTAACTATGATCACACAGCTCAGAAGTGAAAGCACAGAGAACTTAGGGAATTTGCCTAAGATCACACAGATCAAAAGAGGAAGCACAGAGATTTCATGCAACTTGCCTAATATCACACAGCTTCTAGACCATTCAGGTATGATCTAAGTCACATCCCTTACAGTGGAAGTGACAAATAAATTCAAGGGATTAGATATGATGGACAGAGTACCTAAAGAACTATGGATACAAGTTTGTGACACTGTACAGGAGGCTATGACCAAGACCATCTTCAAGAAAATGAAATGCAAAAAGGTGAAATTGTTGTCCTAGTAGGTCTTACAAATAGCTGAGAAAAGAAGAGAAGCTAAAGACAAAGGAGAAAAGGAAGGCTATACCCATCTGAATACAGAGTTCCAAAGACTAGCAAGGAGAGATAAGAAAGCCTTCCTAATTGACCAATGCAGAGAAATAGAGGAAAACAATAGAATTGGAAAGGCTAAAGATCTCTTCAAGAAAATTAGAGATACCAAGGGAATATTTCATACAGAGATGGGCAAAATTAAGGACAGAGATGTAATGGACCTAACAGAAGCAGTAGATATTAAGAACAGGAGATAAGAATACACAGAAGAATGTTAGAAAAAAGATATTAATGACCCAGATAACCACAATGGTGTGATCGCTCACCTCAAGCCAAACATCCTGGAGTCTGGAGTCAAGTGGGCCTTAGGAAGCATCACTACGAACAAGGCTTGTGAAGGTGATGGAATTCCACTTGAGCTATTTCAAATCCTAAAAAATGATGCTGTCAAAGTGCTGCACTCAATACACCAACAAATTTGGAAAACTCAGCAGTGGCCACAAGACTGGAAAAGGCCAGTGTTCATTCCAATCCCAGAAAAAGGCAATGCCAAAGAATGTTCAAACTACTGCACAATTGCACTCATCTCACATGCTAGCAAAGTAATACTAAAAAATCTCTAAGTGAGGCTTCAACAGTATGTGAACAAAGAACTTCCAGATGTTCAAGCTGGATTTAGAAAAGGCAGAGAAACCAGAGATCAAATTGCCAAATGATCCATTGGATTATTGAACAAACAAGAAAGTTCCAGAAAAACATCTATTTCTGCTTTATTGACTGTGCCAAAGCCTTTGACTATGTGGATCACAACAAACTATGGAAAGTTCTTAAAGTGATGGGAATACCAGACCACCTGACCTGCCTCCTGAGAAATGTATGCAGGTCAAGATGCAACAGTTAGAATTGGACATGGAACAATGGACTGTTTGCAAATTGGTAAAGGAGTACGTCAAGGCTATATATGGTCATCCTGTTTATTTAACATATGCAGAGTACATCATGTGAAATGCTAGGCTGGATGAAGCACAAGCTGGAATCAAGACTGCCAGGAGAAATATCAGTAACCTCAGATATACAGATGACAGTACCCTTCTGGCAGAAAGTGAAGAGGAACTAAAAGGCCTCTTGATGAAAGTGCAAGAGGAGAGTGAAAAAGCTGGCTTAAAACTCAATATTCAAACAACTAAGATCATGGCATCTGGTCCCATCATTTCATGGCAAATAGATGGGGAAACAATGGAAACGGTGAGAGACTTTATTTTCTTGGGCTCCAAAATTACCACAGATGGTGACTGCAACCATTAAATTAAAAGACCCTTGCTCCTTGGAGGAAGAGCTATGACCAACTTAGACAGCATATTAAAGAGCAGAGTCATTACTTTGCCAACAAGGTCCATCTAGTCAAAGCTATGGTTTTTCCAGTAGTCATGTATGGATGGATGTGAGAGTTAGACGATAAAGAGCTGAACACAAAGAACTGATGATTTTGAAGTGTAGTGTTTGAGAAGACTCTTGAGAGTCGCTTGGACTCCAAGATCAAACCAGTCAATCCTAAAGGAATCAGTCCTGAATATTTATTGGAAGGTCTGATGGTGAAGCTGAAATTCCAATACTTTGGCCACCTGATGTGAAGAACTGACTCACTGGATAAAACACTGAAGCTGGGAAAGTTTGAAGGTGGAAGGAGAAGGGGATGACAGAGGATGAGATGGTTGGATGGCATCATCAACTTGATAGACATGAGTTTGAGCAAGCTCCAGGAGTTGGTGATGGACAGGGATGCCTGGCATGCTGCCATCCATGGGGTTGCAAAGAGTTGGACACAACTGAGTGACTGAACTGAACTGACTCATTGGAATCACAGAGTGTTTAGACAACTCGTCACACAGCTGAAGTGGAAGCAGAGAGAGGTTAGGCAACTTGCGTATGATCACACAATTCAGAAGTGGAAGCGCAGAGAGATCATGAAACTTGCCTAAGCTCACTCAGCTCGGATATGGAAGCACAGAGAGGTAAGACAACTTTTTTCATTTCAACAGCTCAACTGCAAGCACAGAGAGGTTAGGCAACTTGCCAAACATCACACAGCTCAAGTGGAAGCACAGAGAGGTCAGGCAACTTACCTAAAATCACACACCTCATGAGTGGAAGCACAGAGAGTTTAGGCAACTTGCCTATGATACACAGTTCAGAAGTGGAAGCACAGAGAGGACAGGAAACTTGCCTAAGATGACACAACTCAAGTGGAAGCACAGATAGTTTGGGCAACTTGCCAATGATCACACAGTTCTGAAGTGGAAGCACAGATACATAGACAACATGCATAAGATGACACATCTTTTAAGTGGAAGCACAGAGAGGTTATGCAACTTGCCTAAGATCACACAGCTTTTAAGTGCAAGCACAGAGAGATCAGACAACTTGCCTAAGATCACACAGCTCACAAGTGGAAGCACAGAGAGGACAGGCAACTTGCCTAAGTTGACACAGCTCAGAAATGGAATAACAGATAGGTTAGGCAACTTATCTAAGACAACACAGCTCAGAAGTGGAAGCACAGAATGGTTAGGCACCTTGCATAATATCATACAGCTCAGATATGGAAGCAGAGAGAGAATGTAGTTAGCCTGCCTGAGATCACACAGCTCAAGTGGAAAACAGATAGGTCAGGCAACTTGTCTAAGGTCACAAAGCTCAAAAGTGGAAGCACAGAGAGATCACACAACTTGCCTAATGTCACACAGCTTAAGTGGAATCACAGAGAGTTTAGGCAACTTGCCCAAGTTCACACAGCTCAAGTGGAAGCACAGAGCATTCAGGCAACTTGTGTAAATTCACACAGCTCAGAAGTGTGAGTATAAGATTAGAGAGGTTAGGCACCTTGCCTAAGATCACACATGTCAGGTATGGAAGCTCAGAGATGTTAGGTAACTTGCCTAAGATCACACAGCTGAGATGTGGAACCACAGAGAGGAAAGGCATCTTGCATAAGATCACAAAGCTCAGAAGTGAAAGCACAAAGATCAGGCAACTTGCCTGAAATAATACGGCTCAGAAATGGAAGCAGGGAAGGGTTAGGCAACTTGTCTAAGATCACACACCATAAATATAGAAGCACAGAGAGATTCAGAAACTTGCCCAAGATCACACAGCTCATGTGGAAGCACAAACAGGTTAAGCAACTTGCCTAATTTCAATGGCTCATTGGAACCACAGAGATGTCAGGCAACTTACCTGCAATCACACAGGTCAGAAATGGAAGCAAAGAGAGGTCAGGCTACTTGCCTAAGAACACACAGCTCAGAAGTGCAAGCACAGAGAGGTCAGTCATCTTGCCTAAGATCACACAGCACAGACAGGGAAGCACAGAGAACAGGCAACTTGCCTAAAATAATACAGCTCAGAAATGGAAGCAGAGAATGGTTAGGCAACTTGTCAAGACCACACAGCACAAATATAAATACACAGAGAGATTAGGAAACTTTCCTAAGTTGACACAGCTCGGAAGTGGAAACACAGAGAGGTCAGGCAACTTGCCTAAGATCACACACCTGACAAGTGCAAGCAAAGAGATCAGGCAGCTTGCTTAAGATCACACAGTTCACAAGTGGAACCACAGAGAAGATAGGTAACTTGCCTAAGATCACACAGCTCAGAAGTACAAGCACAGAAAGGTCAGGCAGCTTGCCTAAGATCACACAGCACAGTAGTGGAAGCACAGAGAGGCCAGACAACTTGCCTAAGATCACACAGCTTGGAAGATAAAGCGCAGAGATGTTGGCAACTTCCCTATGATCATATCACTCAGAAGCTGAAGCACTGAGAGGTCAGGCAAGTTGCATAAGATCACACAACTCAGATATGCAAGCACCAAGAAGTTGCTCAACTGGCCTATAATCTCATAGCTCAAAAGTGGAAGCACAGAGATGTCAGGCAACTTGCCTAAGATCAGACAGCTCAGAAGTGGAAGAACAGAGAGATCTGGCACCTGGCTAAGACCACAGAGTTCAAGAGTTGAAACACAGAGATGTCAGGCAACTTCCCTATGATTACACATGTCTGAAGTGAAGATGTAGAAAGGCTAGGCAACTGGCCTAAAATCACAAGGCTTACATATGGATTCAGAGAGAGATTATGCAACTTACCTAAGATCACACAGCTCAGATGTGGAAGCACAGAGAGGCCAGGCATCTTGCCTAAAATCACAAAGCTCAAAAGTGGAAGCTCAGAGATGTTAAACAACTTGCCTAAGATCACACACCAAAGAAGTGGAAGCACAGAGAGGTTGAGAAACTTGCCTAAGTCACACAGTTCAAATATGGAAGCAGAGACTTTAGGCTACTTGCCTAAGATCAACCACTCAGAAGTGGAAGCAC
Organism: Bos taurus; assembly: GCF_002263795.3. Classification (NCBI taxonomy): domain Eukaryota; kingdom Metazoa; phylum Chordata; class Mammalia; order Artiodactyla; family Bovidae; genus Bos; species Bos taurus. The sequence goes on from NC_037357.1 coordinate 49,690,187, forward strand.
AGATAGTCAGGCAACTCACTTATGATCACACAGCTCATATGTGGAAGCACTGATAGGTCAGGCAGCTTGTCTAATATCATACAGCTCAAAAGTGGAAGCACAGAGAGGTTAGACAATGTGCTTAAGACTACACAGCTCAGATATGGAACAAGAGAGAGGTTAAACAACTTACCTAGCATCGCACAACTCAGATGTGGAGGCACAGACAAGTCAGAAAAGTTATGTAAGATCACATAGCTCAGATATGGAAGACAGAATAGTCAGGCAACTTGCATAACATCATACAACCCAGAAGGGGAAGCACAGAGAAGTCATAAAACTTGCCTAATTTCATACAGCTAAGAAGTGGAAGCTAGAGAGCTCAGGCAACTTGCCTAATACCACAGAGCTTAAGTGGAAGCACAGAGAAGTTAGGCAACTTTATGAAGATCACAAAGCTCACATATGGATGCACAGAGAGGTTATTCAACTTGTTTAAGATCACACAGCTCAGATATGGATGTACAGAGAATTTACACAACTTGTGTGAGTTCACACAAACAGATGTGGAAGCAGAGAGGTTCAGCAACATGCCTTAGATCACACAGATCAGATACAGAAGCACAGAGAGGTTAGGCAACTTGCCTAAGATAACACAGCTCAGAACTCAAAGAACAGAGAGATCAGGCAACTTGTCTGGTCATACAGCTCAGAATAGGAAGCACAGAGAGGTCAGGCAAGTTGCCTAAGACAAATAGCTCCCAAGTGAAAGCACAGGGAACAGGAAACTTACCTAAGTTTACAGAATTCAGAAGTGGAAGCACAAAGATGCTCTGAAATTAGCCTAAGATAACACAGCTCAGATGTGGAAGCACAAGGAGATTTGGCAACATGTCTTAGATCAGTAAGTTCAAAAGTGGAAGCATAGAAATGTTAGGCAAGTTGCCTAAGATTGTACAGCTCAAATGTGGAAGCACAGAGAGGTCAGGCAATTTGGCTAAGATCACACAACTCAAAACTGGAAGCACAGAGACGCTGGGAATTTGCCTTAGATGAGAAAGCTCAGATATTGAAGTAGAGAGAAGTTAGGCAACTTGCTTAAGATCACACAGCTCAGAAGCGGAAGCACAGAGAGGTTACACAACTTACCTAAGATCACACAACTCAGAAATGGAAGCACAGAGAAGTTTGGCAACTTGCCTAAGATCACAAAGCTCAAATATGGAAGCACAGAGAGGCCATGCATCTTTTCTAAGATCACACAGTTTGTAAGTGGAAGCACAGGGAGGTCAGGCAACTTGTGTAAGATCATACATCTCAGATATGGAAGCTCAGAGAAGTTAGGCAACCTGCCTAAGATCACATATCTCAGATGTTGAAGCACAAAGGGGTCAGGTATCTTGCCAAAGATCACAGAGCTCAGAAATAAACTTTACTACACAAAAAGCTCCAAGTAGTTAAGCCTCATCTCTGATCCTGGATCGAAATCCTCTCCTCTGGAGGTCACGAATCCTGGCATAACACAGCTTGCAGCAGCAGCCTTTCATCTTGGGAGCTCATCTGGGATCTTCAAGACAAGGTAAAGGTGCTTGGAGCTCTAATTATTTGCTCTCCTGGTAAGAAAGTTTCTGCTGTACTTTACTAACTCTGTGGTGTGCCTGTGTGTGTGAAAGCAGCAGGAAAGAGACGTGCCCTGCTCCAAGCCAGTGATGATCCCTGCTCTACAGTTTCGTGGTGCCTCATAATGACTGAAGGCAGCCCCCAGAAGGGGAGCCTTGTCGGGGGTTTATACCGACCTGCCAATGCCAAGAGGCACTCAATGTCTATGCAAGGGGAACAGCCAGAAATGGATGAAGTGTATGGACTGAACATTCCTTTCTCAGTCACCTTTTCCTAGTCTCTTTGACCATTTTGTAACTGCCTGAGGAATTAGAACTACTAACCAAACCCTGTCGGATCACAAACTTTCAAGGGACTTGCAATCCATGCTGTTGGTTGTTTTATCAGACACTAGAGACAAGAGCATGTTCAGTAGCTAGGTGGAGCACTAGCTCCAAGAATGTCTCTCAGGCAAGCAGTTGCTCTCCTGGCTGCCTACCTCAGGGGCTAGCAACCTGAAAGTGAATCTTTATCATGGCTGTGCCTCCAATATATGTGGATAGGAGTACTGCTGGTGACCATGAGGTTTCTGAGGACACAGACTGAGAATCCCAGGATCTGGTCAGATTGGAAGTGCAATGGGCTTCTTCCTTTGGTAATGCTAGCTCTTAGCGGACCAGAGGAGGCTCTCCAGTGGCTTTGGAAGAATTGAACCTGATAGCTCGAGGACAAAAATTAATTTTTCCTCACTGGCCAGCCTTTCACCACCTCTTTTGCTATCACATATACTGGTGTGGTGACACTTGGAAGGGACATCTTGGGACACCAAGAAACAGGTTAACTCCAGCCAGGGAAGGATGCTTAAGTGGAAGACCTGTCTCCACCCCCATCTAGAGCAGGGAGGGACACCTCTGGTAGGAAAAAAGCACTGGTCATTGCTTTTTTTCTCTTACAGATGGGATCTAAAATTCCAGCCTCACTCCTTTGAACTGTATCCTGAAAAACTGGGATAGATTCAACCCCTACATCTTAAAGAAAACACACCTGATCTTCCTATGTGATACTGCATGGCCACAGTATCCATTGGAGGATGGCAAACAATGGCTGGTTGGAGGGTCTCTTAATTATAATGCTGTCTTACAATTAGACCAGTTCTGTAAAAAACAAGGGAAATGGGTAGAAGTAGCATATGTGTTGCCTTTTTTAGCTCTGTGAGACATGCCAGACTTATGTCCTAACGGTATAGATTTGGGTGTGAAAACTTCAGCTCCCTCCTGTCCTCCTATGAGAGGGAGGATAGGAGACAAAGAGATAAGGAAAACAGGTTTCTCCAATCTATCCCTGGGATCGTATGCATGCAGAGGGCAACCTGAGAGGCTGAGGAACAGCCACACGAGCTGTTGCCTCCCCAGGAAGCACCCACCAGGAAAAATAACCAATCCATCAGAGTTAATAACCCCTTTTCTTACAAGAAATACAAAAAATCAAGGAAGATCTGGGAAACTATTTGGAGGACCCAGAAAAATATATTAGAGCCTTTAAGGGTGTTACTCAGCTTTATGATCTTACTTGGAAGGATGTGATGTATATCCTGGGGCAAACACTAACTTCTGACTCAAAATCTCAAGCTTTGAAGAAAGATATTGCCTATGGAGATGAATGGCTTGGTAGTGAATCAGCAGGAAAGAGGGAGGACAACATAGCCATCCCCCCTACTGGGAATCAGGTAGTCCCAACTACAGAACCAGACTGTGACTATAACATGGCTAAAGTAAGATGGAATCAGGGTCATTTTGTCAGATGTATTCTTGAAGGACACAGGCGAGCATGTGCTAAGACTTTAAACTATGCCAAACTGGCAAACATAGAACAGGAAGAGAAGGAAGCACCTGGTAAATTCCTAGATAGACTGCAAGAAGCCCTTCACAGATTCACCAAAATGATCCTGAAAGTGAAGAGGGAAGAGTGATCTTAAAGGATAGATTTTTCACTCAGTCGGCTCCAGATATCTAAAACAGGCATATGGACCAAATCAGTCTTTAGACAATCTGTTGCAACTGGTTCATAGTTTATTATGGCAGGAAATATGAGGAGAAGAAGGAAAGGCAGAGAAGACCAAGGAACAGGCTGAAGCCCTAATAATGGCAGTCAGAACCATTCTGAGATAGCCTGAGAAAAGTGCCCAGAAGGACCCAGGTGGAAAGGCATGGATTTGCTATTACTGTGGAAAGGAGGGGCACCTCAAGTGGGATTGCCCTCAAGCTTCTAAGCTGCCCCTGGATCCATGTCCAGCCTGCAAAGCCCACACTGGAGGAGAGACTGCCTCCAGAGGTATAGGCCCCAGAGGTCAGACTCTCAGGACAATCAGGACTGAAGCTGCCTGTGGCTCCCCACACAAGCTCCTGTCCTAATTACACCTGAGGAACCCTGGGTATTAATAACTGTGGGGAGCCAATCAGTTGATTTCCTTTTTCACAATGGGGCAACTTACTCTGTGCTTACTGAAGCCCCTGGCCCACTTTCTCCCCAATCCAGTACTGTCATGGAAATGTCTGGATGAGCCAAACGTTATTATTTCAGTTGTCCTCTAAGTTGCAACTGGGGCTCTGTGCTATTTTCACAAAAGCTTCTGATCATGTCAGAGTCTCCCTCACCACTTTTTGGGGAGGGACATACTGAGCAAGGTCCATGCCTCTGTTTTCATGAATATGGAACCCTCTTTTTCTCTCCCATTAATTGAACAAAATGCAAATCCTAGAATGTGGGCTGATGGGAAAACTGTGGGTCAATCACAAAATGCTGTTTCTGTCGTTATCAAGCTCAAAGACCCACACATATTTCCACATCAAAAGCAGTGTGCTCTAAAACCCGAGGTTAAGAAAGGGCTAAAACCTACCATTGAAAATTGAAAAGAGCAGGGGCTACTAATTCTATATAACAGACCACACAACACTTCTGTTTTGGGTGTGAAAAAGTCAAATGATAAATAGAGACTAGTTCAGTTCAGTTCAGTTGCTCAGTCATGTCCGATTCTTTGTGACCCCATGAGCCGCAGCACTCCAGGCCTCCCTGTCCATCACCAACTGCCAGAGTCTACTCAAACCCTTGTCCATTGACTCGGTGATGCCATCCAACCATCTCATCCTCTGTCGTCCCCTTCTCCTCCTGCCCTCAATCTTTCCCAGCATCAGGGTCTTTTCCAATGAGTCAGTTCTTCGCATCAGGTGGCCAAAATATTGGAGTTTCAGCTTCAACATCAGTCCTTCCAATGAACACCTAGGACTGATCTCCTTTAGGATGGACTGGTTGGATCTCCTTGCAGTCCAAGGGACTCTCAAGAGTATTCTCCAACACCACAGTTCAAAAGCATCAATTCTTTGGTGCTCAGCTTTCCTTATAGTACAACTCTCACATCTGTACATGACTACTGGAAAAACCATAGCATTGACTAGACGGACCTTTATTGACAAAATAATGTCTCTTCTTTTTAATATGCTGTCTCGGTTGGTAATAACTTTCCTTCCAAGGAGTAAGCATCTTTTAATTTCATAGCTGCAATCACCATCCGCAGTGATTTTGGAGCCCCCAAAATAAAGTCAGCTCAAAAAATAAAGTCAGCTACTGTTTCCCCATCTATTTGCCATGAAGTGATGGGACAAGACGCCATGATCTTAGTTTTCTGAATGTTGAGCTTTAAGCCAACTTTTTCACTCTCCTCTTTCACTTTCATCAAGAGGCTCTTTAGTTCTTCTTCACTTTCTGCCATAAGGGTGATGTCATCTGCATATCTGAGGTTATTGATATTTCTCCCAGCAATCTTGATTCCAACTTGTGCTTCCTCCAGCCTAGCGTTTCTCATGATGTACTCTGCATATAAGTTAAATAAGCAGGGTGACAGTATACAGCCTTGACATACTCCTTTTCCTATTTGGATCCAGTCTGTTGTTCCATGTCCAGTTCTAACTGTTGCTTCCTGACCTGCATACAGGTTTCTCAAGAGACATGTCAGATGACTAGTTCAAGATTCACAAATAATAAATGAGGCTGTGGTTCATTTATACCCCATGGTACCTAATCTTTATACTTTGTCTAAAATTCTGGAATGAGCCAAATATTTTTCAGTAATTGATTTAATATATGCCTTCTAGTCTATATCATTGGTGGAGGAAAGTCAATTTGTATTTGCCTTTGAAGACCCTACCCAGCCAGCTTCTCAGTTAACCTGGACAGTTTTGCACCAGGGGTTTCATGACAGCCTTCACTTATTTGAACAGAGTTTGTCACAGGATACACAAAACTTTAATAGCCCCAAGGCAGTGGCATTACAATATATAGATGATAATCTGCTCTGTGATGAGACAGGAAGCTTGCTCACAAGCCTCAGAAGACTTCCTAAACTTTTAAGGGAAAAGGCTCAGCTTTGTCAACAATATGTTAAATATCTGGGCCTAATCATATCCAAAGGGATGAAGGCCATAGGCCCTAAGATAATTAAATCTATACTAAATCATCCCCTGCCTATGACTTTAAGACAATTGAGAGGATTTTTGGACATCACAGGCTACTGCTACATTTGGATTCCAAGTTATGGGCAACTTGCCTAGCCTTTATATAAACTTGTAACTGAAACTCAACAAGCCCAAACTGACACACTGGTTTGGTCTCCAGATATTCAAAAGGCTTTTAAGGCTCTTCAAACTGCTCTGCTGTAAGTTTCCACTTGAGCTTGCCCACAGGATCAGAGTTGAATCTATTTGTCACTGAAAGAAAAGGTATGGCCTTGCGAGTTATGACACAACCCCAAGAACTTCACCAACAACCTGCAGCTTATCTAAATAAAGAATCTGAGAGTAATTTCCGCTATTGCTTTACTACTGCCTGAAGCTCTTAAGTTCACTAGTGGGCTAAATCTTACTGTACTGACTTCTCATGATGTGAGTGGAATCTTAAACTCTGAAGTTAATATTGGATGACAGACAGTTGGCTTCTTAAATATCAGTCATTGTTATATAACTCAAATTTCAGCTTTTCAAAAGACATTATGGGAACTCCGGGAGGTGACTCCTGACCCAGCCTCTGAGTCAAACAAGTCACTGTTTGAGCAGGAACTGAGGTCCTGATAAAGACATTGGAATCTGGGGGGCAATCTCTTGAGCCCCTCTGGGAAGGTCCTTACCAGGTTATTATTTCTTCTCCCACAGCTGTCATGGTGTCAGGAATTGATTCATGAGTGCACCACACTCGAGTTAAAAAGTGGCACCCTGACCCCTCAGACTAAGCAACGTCATATTTATGTCTTTGTTCTCTATACTTTTACTTTTCAGATGGGCCTGATAATCTATGTAGGCCTGCTTTTGCTGACTCCAAAAATCCTGAGTCTGCCGTTTTATTCTCAAGTCAATGCCTTCCTGTCCTGGGCTCATTCCTATGCTGCATTCCACAATTGGTCTAACTGCTGGGCCTGTGGAACACTCCCCTCCTCATCAGTGGAAGCCTTCCTGTGGTGGACATCTCCACTTTAGAGAAAGAGCTTTCTCCAAGTCTGTGACTACCTTCACCAACAACAATCATATGTGATACTTCTTCTTAATCTGATGATGTCTAACAATGCTAAGATAGACTGTTGTAACACTTTGTACCTTAACTACAGACATAATGTGACCTTTAACTTTGATTATACTTTGTCTTGGTTTAATGACTCTTTTGCTGCATATAAGAAGACAAATGGGTCTAGGTCTGGTGGTTTTTAACTTGATTTTATTAAATATGGGGTGAGATCATATGGCTAACTCCTGAAAAGGGACATCTAAAGTCTAGTGCCCCCATATGCCGGGAAGAAATAGAGCCATCCCCAGAAGTTGGCCAAAAAGTTAATTATAATGACTGGAAACAATTGGGGTTTTGCCTCAAGAAATATGCAATGTAATCATGTCTATGTTTTATAATCCCAGTACAGGTCCTCCTTTTGCCTGGCCAGGCATTGACTGGGACTGGACCCCTCAGTCATGCTGGCTTGCTCCAAACAGGACCTACTGGATATATCGTTCTTCTCTATGGGTGTGGCTTCCCCCTGGCTGGATAGGGGGATGAACCCTAAATCTAGCTTTTACTCATGGCTTCATATTTTCAGAGCTTCCAGAGAAGCCTGGTAATTTGTTATACCCTACAACTTGTTGGACAATGTCTGTATTTCACTGGCATGATTATTTGGCTGCAATATTCATTCCCTCTCTGGGAACCTCAGATGTTATCCTATGAGTTGATGCTCTGACTAATTTTACTCATCAAGCCTTACAAGATTCTCAAAAAGCTATTTCAGCCCTCAATGCTGAAAAATACAAATTAGAAAGGTGGTTTTAAAAAACAGATTGGGCTTAGATATTCTAACAGCCACACAAGGAGGAACTTGTGCCATTATTCATACCCAATGTTGTACATATATACCAGATATGAACACTAATGCTACTCACTTTACTAAACACACGAACGCAATGATTCAGGCTATGAATACTCCTGAAGCCTCAGTTGCTTCAATTTGGGAGACGTTAACTAGTTCCCCATGGTGGAAAACTATCTTAATTGTAATAATTCTGATTGTTCTGTTTTTGCTGTTTGCCCCTTGCACTTGTAAGTGTGTAGCTGGATTTGTTTCTAGCCACATGAAGGCTTTTAAGTTACAAGTGGTTGTCCAAGCTCCTATGAGTGCCACAGCTTTCTCCAACTACTACTTGGGGCCTCTGGGTCAGAGACCCTCAATATGAGGGTTAGGAGAATATGTTGCCTCACCAATTTAGGGATGATACCCCTTATCAGCTCAGAAGCAGTTATGGAATGAGAATGCCGCCCCTTTTCCCTAGACAACATAATTCCCCTAAAAGAAAAGAGGGGAATGAGAGGGTAACAGGTAGGAAGGCCAGAGGTCCCTAAGTGGCAGGAGGAAATAAACTGCAAGTGGCAGACGTTTATTTTTTCCCTTCTCTGTTGCCAAAACTAGTTCTGCCTAAGACTAACTTTTTTTTTTTTTCTTTTCTCAAACCTTGGGCTGATAATGGCTCAACAAACCAGTATTCATGTCAATTGTTTTAGTGCCAGAGGATGACACACCTTATGCCATCCAATCTCAAAAATACATATTGTGGGAGACAGGCCTGGTGAAACTCCTTCAGCCTTGAGGTTTGTCTCATCTGACTAGCAGCTTGCCAACAGACATAAAATACCTTGCTAAAAACAAGCAAGAGGGCACTCTTTCTGTCCCCTATGATGTCTATGTCAGAAGTTTTCACTATCTCTGTTAAACTTTAATAAAACTTTGCTACACAAAGAGCTTCAAGTAGTCAAGCCTCGTCTCTGACCCTGGATCGAAATTCTCTTCTCTGGGGGTCATGAATCCTGGCATAACACATGGTTTGCAGCAGCAACCTTTCAATATGAAGAGAAAGAGAGGCTTATGGCTGAATGGGAAAGAGAAGTCCAAGGAGTGATTACTTAATCTTCAATGTCTGTAAACTTGAGCAAGATTAAAAGTTAATGTGAAGGAGCCATCCCATTTAATTTTTTACCTTTAAAATTTCCCATACACTCATTTTCCTTCTCAACCTCTTATTTCTACTGCAGAGTTAAGAGACATCTCAAATGGAATAGTGTAAATTGTGAGCCCAATATATATTGTGTTATTAGTAAATGAAAGAATGAGCCATTGTATTTCAATAAAATGGTAGTACTTTTTAATTTTTTGTCTCACATAGAGACAGCAGATATTAGAAATTTTGGTGTGACATATCTGGATGTTGCATGATCTGAGGACCCATGCAGTGTTGAATGGAAGACAGGTCTAGAATTGTCCTATAGATGCATTAACATAGGGAGCAGTCCAGGAGCAGCAATTAAGCAATACCACAGCTTGCTGCCCTGGTGCCATCTCTCACTGAGCTCACCAGGTGAGCCAAAGACAAGCCTGTATTCCCAGGATGGGAACTGGATTAGGGTCTGTTCAGAGGCATGATGTTGGGCTCCTCTTAGGAGCTTCTGAGCCTCCCAAGAGCCTAGAGATCCTTCTCTCTTTAGAAGTTTGAACTCAAGCCATATAAGAAAGACATTTGCTTCCTTTCTAATGATGTCTACCTTCTCTTCTCCTGGAGAACCAGGAGAAATGACTTTACACAATGCCTGCCATAGCCCCAGGTTTTCTTATTCACCCCTCAGGACAGCTCTGTGTTAGAGATGAGTCCCATTTCACAGATGACAGAGCTCCTCCTCTTATAGCTTCTATTGTCTGTCCAGATAAGTGGGAACCTGGGGTTAGGTTCCCACCCTTGCCCTCTCTGGGGGACAATGGAGCAGCCTCCATTTTAGACAAAGGGCTGGAGAAATGGTCACTTTTCTCTCCCCTGATATAACAGGTTCAAGGGGTACTCCCTCAAAAGCCCCTGTTGATGAGTATGATAGTGCAGATACATGTGCACATGCATTCATTACCTAAGAAAATCATTCACTGTGTTCAATTTCATGTGGAGATGAATTAGAATCAAAATGAATTGCCAGCATATTCCATGCCACATATCTCCGTGTGTATGTGTGTGTGTGTGTGTCTGTGTGTGTGTATCATTGGGCTGTGATAGGAAATATATAAGGTCATTACTTATAAAAGTACAGCATGCCAGGTAAAAATGTTGAGATGACATACCTCTGAGAGGTAGATATTTCCTTCTTTACCTCAGAGTTCCCCTTCCCTAGTGGGCAGGACAGCTTTTGAAGACTGGAGAAAATAGAGTATCATTTGTATGTGGAAGCCCTTCAAGGGTAAAGTCTGGAAAGTTCCACAGGGGGACATTTTCAGATACCCAGAAGCAAAGAGCAGAGCGATGGCAAAGGAGGGGCAGGTCTGATGGCCTTCAGTGGAGCAGGAGCTGATCAGAGCAGAGTGCTTCAGCTAGGCACCTCCCTGTCAGTCCCCAGGTTACCACTGTCTTCAGGTGAGAACCAGGAATGCTGTTGGGTAAGAATCTTCTCTGAGTCATGAGAGGATGGGCACAGGGCCAGGCACCCAGGGAGAGTCCAATGCTTATCTGCTTCCTTCACCTCCATTCTCTGTCTTCACTGCTTATATTCTCCACCTTCAGTTGGGTTCATCCCTTAACTTCATGCTAATCACCACTCCTAACATTCACATTTTAGCTGGGTAGTAAGAAAAATAATAATACTCATAAAACTGAAAAAAAAAAAACCCAACCCACAACAGTGATAAAAGATACCAAGCACACATAATAGGTAAACTACTAATTTATCAAGGTAAATAAAATCCCAGCATCAAATCTTAGTCTTCTGACAGAAAAGGCTCTACCCATAGTCTGTTTCTATAGTGAGTATACTGTGTTAGGACTGAGGCCAACACAGGTTAGGGACTCAACCCAGGTCCTGTGGTCAGTTGATGACTCTGAAATTAGACATTTGTTTGATGACTTCTGTCTAGCTGACCTGTACCTACTCTCTGCTCTCCTGTACTATCCTTCTTGTACTATCCTTCCTGTACTAATCCTCCTTCTTCAATAAGAAGTGACTTGCTAATCTTCCTTTTGGGGGTTCAATAAGAAGTTACTTCTGGTCAAACTAGAACTTAAAAAATGGGACCAGAAAGCATGAGGAAGTAGGAAGTGATGAGATGGAACCAAAGTTTATTTCCTGATTCTACATTTCCAGATACTTTTTCAAATCTTCTATTTAACAGGGCATAGGAGACAAGGTTCCCAGGTGGCACTAACGGTAAAGAACCCATGTCTCAATGCAGGTAGATGTAGCAAATTTGAGTTTGATCCCTGGGTCAGGAAGATCCCCTGGAGAAGGAAATGACAACCCACCCCAGTATTATTGCCTGAGAATCCCATGGACAGAGGAGCCTGGTGGGCTGCAGTCCATAGGGTCGCACAGAGTCAGATGTGCCTGAAGTGACTTAGCACACACTCATACACAAGACGCAAGGTGGCCCTGGAGTAATACATCTAAAAGTGTTCTTGCATGACAGCCATTCTTTGAGGTTTTCTCCTTTTCTTCTTACAAGTCTAGAAGTAAGTGCCCATAGTCCCATTTTACAGATGGTCAACCTCAGACTGACAGAGAATGTAAAATTTCCAGGGTCAGATGTCTACCCTTTGCTCTCTGTACAGGCAAAGCAGCAGCTCCATTTTAGATGGTAGATTTCCAGGGCTTAAAGACTGATAGTGGAAAACTCACCTGATGTCGGATCTAGGTTGTGTCATGCTCACTATTGGATGTGAAGATGATAATGGGGATGAAATCCTACTCCATGGGTAAGGAGGAATCTGTGTGGGGGCCACAATGATTAGCTGATTCCTGAGGTGCTGAACTGAACCCAGGAAGCTGCACAAGCTGTTGCTCTTTGGAAAGAGGACCTGAATTGTAGGATATTAACATGTTCACAACTACTATATAAAAACCTGTTTTACATTTGATCTCATTCAGTCCTAATCTCTATTTAAGGCAAATATGCACTTACAAACACTGAGGAAGAGAATTTTTTGTGTGAATTTTTAAAATTGAAATACAGCTAATGTACAATATTGTGTTAGTTTCAGGTGTACAGTAAAACAATTTGGATATATATATTTCAGATTATTATCCATACTTTTTATAAATTATTGAATATAATTTTTGTACTTTAGCAAAAGTCCTTATTGCTTTTTCTTTTTGGGTATAGTAGTTTGTATCTGTTAATCCCATATTCCTATTAATGTTTTGTCCCTCTCCACTCCCTATCCCCTTTGGTAATCATAAGCTTGGTTTCTCTATGAGTTTGTTTCTATTTTGAATATAGATTCATTTGTATTATTTTTAAGATTCAACATGTAAATGATATTGTATAATATTTACTTTCTTTTTCTGATTTGCTTGACTAATTATAATATGCTCTAGGTCCATCTATGTTGCTACAAATTGTAATATTTCATTCTTTTATGACTAATTGTCCTCTGTGTGTGTATGTTTGTATTATATCAAATCTTAGGCCAGTCATCTATTGATGGACACTTGTGTTGTTTGCAAGTCTTGGTTATTGTAAATGGAGATGCTATGAACATCTGGGTCTATGTATCTTTGAATTAGACTTTTTTTTTTTTTGGTTATATATCCAGAAGTGGGATTTCTGGATCATATTGTAGGTCTATTTGTACTTTTTTCAGAAACTTCCATGCCATTCTTTATAGAGGCTGCACCAGTTTACATTACAACGCACAGTGTATCAGGGTCCCTTTTCTACACACTCTCTCCAGAATTTATTATTTTTAAACTTTTTGATGATAGCCATTCAAACCATGTGAAGCGTAACCTCATTGCGCTTTTGATTTGCATTTCCAGAATATTTAGTGATGTTGAGCATCTTTTCCTGTGCATCTTGGCCATTTGTATGTCTTTGGGAAAATATTTAGATCTTCCCCCTTTTTTCATTGTGCTTTTTATCTTTTGTTATGTGTGCTGTGTGTGTGTGCTTAGTCATTTCATTCATGTTATTCTTGGCAAACCTGTGGACCATAGCCTGCCAGGCTCCTCTGTCCATGGGATTCTCCAGGCAAGAATACTGGAGTGGGTTGCCATTTCCTTCTCTAGGGGATCTTCCTAACCCAGGGATAGAACCCATGTCTCTTATGTCTACCCGTATTGGCAGGCAAGTTCTTTACCACTACTGCCACCTGGGAAGATGTATATTTTGGATATTAACTCCTTGACTGTCACAACATTTCAAATATTTTTCTCCCATTCCATAAGCTGTCATTTCCTTTTGTTGTTGGCTTTCTTTGCTGTTCAAAAGCTTTGAAGTTTGGTTAGGTCCCATTTGCTTATCTTTGTTTTAAATTGTTTTGCCTTGGGAGACTGATCGAAATAGATATTGCTATGATTTTTTGTCAGAAAGTGTTTTGCTTAAGTTCTCAGAATTCTAGGAGTTTATGATGTCATGTTTATATTTGGATCTTTAAATCATTTTGAGTTTATTTTTGTATATGGTGTGAAATAGTGTTCTAATTTCTTTGATTTACATGTAGCCATCCAGTTTCCCCAACACCACTTGTTGGAGAGACTGTCTTTTCTCCATTGTATATTATTGCCTCCTTTGTTGAAGATGAATTGACCATAGGTGGGAGGATATATCTCTGCTCTCTCTATTCTGTTCATTGGTGTATATACATGTCTCTTTTCATGCCAGTACCATTCTGCTTCAATGACTGTAGTTTTGTAGTATAGTCTGAAGTCTGGGAGAGTTGTGCCTCCAGCTTTGTTCTTTTCCTCAGGATTGCTATGGCAATTCTGGGTCTTTTGTAGTTTCATATAAATATTTGAATTATTTGTTCTAATTCTGTGAAGATGTAACATATTTTCGGATAAGGATTACATTAAATCAGATGCTCACTTTTGGCAGTATGGCCATGTTAACAATACTAAGACTTTCAATCTAAGAGCATGGGATACCTTTTGATTTCTTTGAATTTGCATCCATTTATTTTATCAATGTTTTTAGAGTTTTTACCTCTTGGTTAAGTTTATTCTTAGATATTTTATTTTTTGATGGTATTTTAAATGGGATTGTTGTTTTTTACATTCTCTTTCTGATATTGTATTATTAGTGTAATGGAAACCAAAAGATTTCTATATATTAATCTTGTATCCTGCTGCCTTGCTCAGTTCATTTCAGGGAACAGAATTTAAAAGTTAAGTAACATGACCTAGGATATAACCTTATTAACTACTACTTCAGGATTCTCAAACTGGAGTTATGCAAACAATTAAGCATTCTCCGTTTTATCCTTTAACTGACATTTGACATTCTAGAAAGTATCATTATTCAGTTGTTATTTTTAAAAAAACATGTGAAGTACATGGAAGCACTTAAACTCATTACAAAGGATCAGATACCCCTTACATAACAACATTAAAAGATGTGTGAACACCTGGAGGATATTATATTCACATACAGGTCTATTTCACCCATGTAGATAATATTCTTAAATGATAGAGTTAGGTCAATGATATCAAGAGCAAATGTACATAAAAACACTTGAAAAGAAACAAAAACCTATGTAAATAAATAAGAAACAAATCATATTAAATGAACAAGATTCTCATGATGTACCAAAAATATGACCCTTTTTTTTTCCGCAAAGAATATCCATCAGCATGGATCTATAAGTATGTGTGTGATATAATATGTTAGTGCATTACATACAGAGAAAAATCTGGAAAGTAGGCACTAAGAAGTTAAGACACTCATGTCTCTATTTTTCCATATGAGTTAAACATAGAGAAGTATTAATTGGTGACTTAACTATATTAAGTGAAAGTGAAAGTGAAGTCTCTCAGTTGTGTCCAACTCTTGAGACCCCATGGACTGTAGCCTATCAGGCTTCTCCGTCCATGGGATTTTCCGGGCAAGAATACTGGAGTGGGTTGCCATTTCTTTCTCCAGGAGATCCTCCTGACACAGGGATTGAACCTGGGTCTCCTGCATTGTAGGCAGACGCTTTACTGTCTGAGCCACCAGGAAGTCCTAACTTTAAAAAAAAAAAAAAAAAAGAAAGAAAGAAACTATATTAAAAGAAAGTTTTATAAAACAGGTTGATCAACAGCTGAGTCACAAAATAATAGTGTAGAAATACATTTATTGACTTAGATATTAAACAGATCTCTTTAATAATAATTCACTGAATGTGTATTGTCAAAGATAGAGGATGTGTTTATGTTATAACTTTGCCTTTCTAGAGTGTTTTCAATATGTAGATCACTGAATAAAATGTTGACAATACAAAAACTTGCACCTTGATAACAGACATAATACTCATGTATTCATTGCTTTAAAAGGAGATTAACACAATGTATTTGACATTTTTCTGTACGTGTGTGTATTTATATATGTTTTATTGTCTCAAATTGTTTATACCAGTTACTCATACACTAACTCATGGAGCTTTCTACTCAGTTCACTTAAGGGTTGGATTTCCAGTCCCAGGGCTTGAAGATCCCACCATGAGCATAAACACAAAAGAACTGCAGCCACTGAGAAGTCTGGAAATCTTGGACTGCAGGATGGAATCCATTCAACTCCACACCAACACTACAGCTCTTTCCAAGAACACTGGAGTGGGTTGCCATTTCCTTCTCCAATGCATGAAAGTGAAAAGTGAAAGTGAAGTAGTTCAGTCGTGTCTGGCTCTTAGCGATCCCATGGACTGCAGCCTACCAGGCTCCTCTACCCATGGGATTTTCCAAGCAAGGGTACTGGAGTGGGTTGCCATCGCCTTCTCCGTTCCATCCTCCATCCTTTGCCAAATCCCCAGTTCAGACATTCACACCTGCAGTTCTGATTCCGTTCACCAAGTGGCAGCGTTCTCCATTTTCTACACGTTTTTCCTTCTCTTCCTCAACATTTTTTTAAAAGTAAAAAGTTTCCTAAAAGACAGAAGTATGTACAGTGGGACCTTAACTGTCTTTGAACATTGAGATGTGTATAAAAAGACTAAAAGGATATATGTGTAGTTTCTATCCTGCTTCTCACTGAAGTATTATGTGTACTGTGTATGTAGTATGTACCAGCCAGGAACTGTCAGTCCAATTCCTTATCTGCATCTCAACCTCTCTTTTCATCTTCAGACCTGCATAACTGGAAATGTCCACAGGAAACAAGATGGACATCAGGAGCCATCCCTTGGGGTATGACCTCAGGCTCCATTCTAAGAAAGATTAGTCCAAATTTGACCCTGAGTACTGGAAACCATCATGGAAACAAGAAATAATGTAGCTGTGTGGGAGAGGTTGTAACATGGGAGACTGTGGCACCTTCTAACTCAAACCCCTGTCCTTTTACAGAGGACTAATAGGCTATTACGATCTTCTGACTCAGAGAGTCAAGGATGAGGTGATCAATATTGGTTTCAGTTTTGCTTCTCACCAGATCCAGCTGGAAGTTTCTCTTTCTCTTAGTTTTTTGTTCTGTCAGAATGATACACTTTGGAATTGGTTTCATATGTCTTCTCTCTATCCCCAAGAAACACAAATGCAAAAAGGCAAAATGGTTGTCTGAGGAGACCTTACAAATAGCTGAGAGAAGAAGAGAAGCTAAAAGCAAAGAAGAAAAAGAAAGATATACACATCTGAATGCAGAGTTCCAAAGAATAGCAAGGAGAGATAAGAATGCGTTCCTCAATGATCAATGCAAAGAAATAGAGGAAAACAATAGAATGGGAAAGATCTCTTCAAGAAAATTAGAGAGACCAAGAGAATATTTCTTGCAAAAATGGGCACAATAAAGGACAGAAATGAACCTAACAGAAGCAGAAGATATTAAGAAGAGGTGGCAAAAATACACGGAGGAACTATACAAAAACGATCTTCATGACCCAGATAACCATGATGGTGTGATCACTCACCTCAAGCCAGACATCCTGGAATGCAAAGTCAAGTGGGCCTTAGGAAGCATCACTACAAAGCTAGGGGAGGTGATGGAATTCCAGTTGAGTTATTCCAAATCCTAAAAGATGATGCTGTGAAAGTGCTGCACTCATTATGCCAACAAATTTGGAAAACTCAGTACTGGCCACAGGACTGGAAAAGGTCAGTTTTCATTCCAATCCCAAAGAAAGGCAGTGCCAAAGAATACTCAAGCTACTGCATAATTTCACTCATCTCACATGCTAGCAAACTAATGCTCAAAATTCTCCAAGCCAAGCTTCAACAGTATGTGAACCGTGAAATTCCAGATGTTCAAGCTGGATTTAGAAAAGGCAGAGGAACCAGAGATCAAATTGCCAATATCCGTTGGATTATTGAAAAAGCAAGAGAGTTACAGAAAAACATTTACTTCTGCTTTATTGACTATGCCAAAGCCTTTGACTGTGGATCACAATAAACCGTGGAAAATTCTTAAAGAGTTGAGAATACCAGACCACATGACCTGCCTCCTGAGAAGTCTGTATGCAGGTCAAGAAACAACAGTGAGAACTGAACATGTAACAATGGACTGGTTCCAAATTGGTAAAGGAGTACATCAAGGCTGTATATGGTCATCCTGTTTATTTAACATATGCAGAGTACATCATGCAAAATGCTGGGCTGGATGAACCACAAGCTGGAATCAAGACTGCCAGGATAAGTATCAATAATTTCAGATATGTAGATGACACCACCCTTATGGCAGAAAGCAAAAAAAGTACTAAAGAGCCTCTTGATGAAGTGAAAGTTCAGTTTAGTCGTTCAGTCGTGTCCAACTCTTTGAGACCCCATGAACCACAGCACGCCAGGCCTCCCTGTCCATCACCAACTCCCGGAGTCCACCCAAACCCATGTCCATCGAGTCAATGATGCCATCCAATCATCTCATCCTCTGTCATCCCCTTCTCCTCCTGCCCTCAATCTTTCCCAGCAGCTCTTCGCATCAGGTGGCCAAAGTGTTGGAGTTTCAGCTTCAACATCAGTCCTTCCAATGAACACCCAGGATTGATCTCTTAGGATGGACTGGTTGGATCTCCTTGCAGACCAGAGGACTCTCAAGAGTTCTCCAGTGTGAGATGAGTGAAATAGTGCCATAGTTTGAGCATTCTTTGACATTGCCTTTCTTTGGGATTGGAATGAACACTGGCCTTTTCCAGTCCTGTGGCCACTGTGGAGTTTTCCATATTTGCTGGCACATTGAGTGCAGCATTTTCACAGTGTCATCTTCCAGGATTTGAAATAGCTCAACTGGAATTCCATCACCTCCACTAGCTTTGTTCGTAGTGATGCTTCCTAAGGCCCACTTGACTTCACATTCCAGGATGTCTGGCTCTAGGTGTGTGATCACACCATCATGATTATCTGGGTTGTGAAGATCTTTTTTGTACAGTTCTTCTGTGTATTCTTGCCACCTCTTCTTAATATCTTCTGCTTCTGTCCTTTATTAAGTCCATCTTTGCATGAAACATTCCCTTGGTATCTCTAATTTTCTTGAAGAGATCTCTAGTCTTTCCCATTCTGTTGTTTTCCTCTAATTCTTTGCACTGATCACTGAGGAAGGCTTTCTTATCTCTCCTTGCTATTCTTTGGAACTCTGCCTTCAGTGTGTATATCTTTCTTTTTCTTCTTTGCTTTTATAGCTTCCCATCTTTTCACAGCTATTTGTAAGGCCTCTTCAGACAGCCATTTTGCTTTTTTGCATTTCTTCTTCTTGGGGATGGTCTTGATTTCTGTCTCCTGTACAATGTCACAAACCTCCATCCTTAGTTCATCAGGCACTCTGTCTATCAGATCTAGTCCCTTAAATCTGTTTCTCACTTCTAATGTATAATCATAAGGAATTTGATTTAGGTCATAACTGAATGGTCTAGTGGTTTTCTCCCCTTTCTTCAATTTCAGTCTGAATTTGGCAATAAGGAGTTCATGATCCAAGCCACAGTCAGCTCCTTGTCTTGTTTTTGCTGACTCTATAGAGCTTCTCCATCTTTGGCTGCAAAGGATATAATCAATCTGATTTCGGTGTTGACCATCTGGTGATGCGCAAATGTAGAGTCTTCTCTTGTGTTGTTGGAAGAGGGTATTTGGTATGACCAGCTTGTTCTCTTGGCAGAACTCTATTAGCCTTTGCCCTGCTTCGTTCTGTACTCCAAGGCCAAATTTGCCTGTTACTCCAGGTGAAGTGAAAGAGGAGAGTGAAAAAGCTGGCTTAAAACTCAACATTCAAAAACTAAGATCATGGCATCTAGTCCCATCACTTCATGGCAAATAGATGGAGACACAATGGAAAGAATGACGGAATCTGTTTTCTTGGGCTCCAAAATCACTGCAGATTGTGACTGCAGCCATGACATTAATTTCCTTGGTAGGAAAGGTATCACAAAGATAGACAGCATATTTAAAGCAGAGACATTCTTTGCCGACAAAGATCCATCTAGTCAAAACTATGGTTTTTCCAGTAGTCATATATGGATGTGAGAGTTGGACTATAAAGCAAGCTGAGTGCTGAATAATTAATGCCTTTGAACTGTGGTGTTGGAAAAGACTCTTGAGAGTCCCTTGGACTGCAAGGAGATCAAACCAGTCATTCCTAAAGTGAGTCAGTCCTGAATATTCATTGGTAGGACTGATGCTGAAGCTGAAACTCCAATATTTTGGCCACTTGATGTGAATAACTGACTCATTGGAAAAGACTCTGATGCTGGAAAAGATTGAGGGCAGCAGGATAAGGGAACAACAGAGGATGAGATGGTTAGATGGTATTGCTGACTCAGTGGACATGAGTTTGAGAAAGCTCTGGGAGTTGGTGATGGACAGGGAAGCCTGGCATGCTGCAGCTCATGGGGTCACAGAGAGACAGACACGACTGAGTGAACTAACTGATGTCTCCTCTCTAAGAAGATGAGAGGGTGGTTCTATCCATTTAGTCATCTGACAGGTGCATTTGAGGTGACGCGGAATTCCTGCTTCATAAAGACGTTCTTTGCCAGTCAATGGCAGCCTGGTATGTACTCACAAGAGATGGGAAAGACTAGAGACTGAGCTATCAAAATAAGCACTAGATGAAGACTCTGGTCCAAATACCCAATTCTCTTGACTTAGTGAAATGGTCTTCCCAGATTTCTCACATGATGGCCACTCTCTTCTGGGTTCCTCTTAAACCTGACACTCTAATATGATTCTTTTCTCTCTCTCCTGCCCACAAATGTACACTCACAGTAAATTCCTCTATAAGCTAGTAGTCGAGAAGTTTTCCAAAGATGACTTCAAATCCACAGGCAGTAAAGGAAAACCCTGGTAACACTTGATTCCATTAAAAATTGCCTGGCAAAAAAATCCCATAAGCAAAGTAAAATGAAAAATTACACATTGGGAAAAAATATGCAAGTTATGTAACTAACAAAGTTTATCTACTCGTAGAAGAAAGATTATGAAAAAGAAAAGGCAAATTAGAACATTCTGAAGGAGAAAGCACACTAGACACAAAGGAGTACTTCCCAAAAAAAAGATCCTTAAATATGTTTAAAACTGTTCAACCCAACTCTTGATTAAGAGATGTAAAGAGAAAAAAAACCAAGATGCCCTTTCTCATCATTTACATAGTCTGTGAGGAAATAGGGAGACATATACACTGCTGGTGCATTGGAGAAGACAATGGCACCCCACTCCAGTGTTCTTGCCTGGAAGCTCCCATGGACGGAGGAGCCTGGTAGGCTGCAGTCCATGGGGTCGCTAAGAGTCAGACACAACTGAGTGACTTCACTTTCACTTTTCACTTTCATGCATTGGAGAAGGAAATGGCAACCCACTCCAGTGTTCTTGCCTGGAAAATCCCAGGGAAGGTGGAGCCTGGTGGGCTGCCGTCTGTGGGGTCGCACAGAGTCGGACACAACTGAAGCGACTTAGCAGCAGCAGCAGCAGCATACACTGCTGGTGGTAATGTAACATGGTACAATTCCTAGCCAGGGGATCTGTTACAATGTAAGCAAAGAGTGGGACATGACTGAGTGAACTGAACTGAACTGAATGAAATTACCAAGGTACTTACCCTTGGAATCAACAATGTCTCCCCTAAGAATCTACCCTAAAGTAGCAATGTAAAAGGAAAAAAAGACATAAGCACAAAATCATTTCTTCCAGAACAATTCATATGATTTTAAGATAAGAAACAAGACATATACACCAACAGGGACCTAGTTGAATAAACTGTTGTCCATCTACATCCGAAAGGACTATGCAGCTATTAAAAATAATAATAAGACTCCCTTTCCGTATTGCTATGGAGTCATCGCCAGAATATAATATTCAGTGATTTAAAAAACAGGTGTAGAAATGTGTGTAGAGCTGATGCCTCAAGTAACTATTTACAATAAATTAAAATTACATGACATTAAGAATCAATCACAGTTGCCATGTTTTAGCAGCTAAATGTTCAATTCATGAATAAGCCTCTGTTAGTTAATGGTTGCTGTGTTGAAGAGCAGAATACAGAATGTTCCCAAATCCACAGAAATTTCTATTGGATAGCTCTGAAGTAAAATATAACAATTTTTACA
The DNA here is from genome assembly GCF_002263795.3 of Bos taurus. Classification (NCBI taxonomy): domain Eukaryota; kingdom Metazoa; phylum Chordata; class Mammalia; order Artiodactyla; family Bovidae; genus Bos; species Bos taurus. The sequence goes on from NC_037357.1 coordinate 49,711,804, forward strand.
TATGAAAGGGGGTGAAAACAAATCTGTGTTATCTTTTCTTATATTTTCTAAACTGTATAGTTATACAAATGATGATAAAAATGTGTACCTATAAGGGTACATCCCAGGATGCATGACGACATTGTAGATTCTATAAATATGAGACCTATGTTTACTGGCTCTATTCACTGATAAGGGCAGGAAATTGACCAATCCAGTAGCAATCAGCAACTATATAGCCCCTGCACTGAATTCTCTAAACTCATTTCCCACTAAAAGGAACCAGGCTTCCTGGAGAAATGCCTAATTTCCAATCTAGGTAAAGATTGTACAAGGTGAGTCTGGACTGAACTCTCATAACAGAAATTATATCAAAAGGAATCATAACCGGAGGGGCTCCCATTGGCCAAAGATAGAACAATTTGAACGTCAAAAAAATTAATGATTGTAATGCACTGCTGCTGCTGCTATTGCTAAGTCGCTTCAGTTGTGTCCAACTCTGTGTGACCCCAGAGACAGCAGCCCACCAGGCTCTCCCATCCCTAGGATTCTCCAGGCAAGAACACTGGAGCGGGTTGCTATTTCCTTCTCCAATGCATTAAAATGAAAAGTGGAAGTGAAGTCACTCAGTCGTGTCCGACTCCTAGCGACCCCATGGCCTGCAGCCTACCAGGCTCCTCCGGTCCATGGGATTTTCCAGGCAAGAGTACTGGAGTGAGTTGCCATTGCCTTCTCCATGTAATGCACTAAAATGCCTTAAATATAGGAACACCTATGAGCTCTAACATGTATCACATTCTTTTAAAAAAGCCAACAAAACTAAAACATTATTCACCTTTGAGAGTCCTAGGGTAAAAACTCATTTTTGAAAGTGGAAATATTACCAATAAATTGTATATTCATCTGGCCTTTCCTTGCATATTACACCCATGCATAGTTGAGGAATAGATTCTTTTATAAAAGAATTATAGCTAACACATGCATAAGAAATTGAGAATTTGTACACCACACTTTTGCAACCTTTTAAGAAATGTGGTTCTAAGCAATGATCATTAGAGGCTGCAAAAAATGGTGTGAGAATTAGATGGGAAATTTTAAAATGACTGCATCACAATATCTTTTAATTTGCCTTTCCTTGTTTGAAAAATGGAAATAATTAATTCATATTAGACAATTGTTGTAAGGAGAAAATATCTCAAGTGAATCTGGAAAAGGATACATATAGTACTAAATAAGTATCAATGGTCTAATTTCATACCTTACCTTCCTTCAAAGGAGATTCCCTTGAAACAGTCCAAATAGTATCATAAGACAATAATGTGGAAATACTACACAGAAATGTATATTTTCACTATGTCTTCACTTTAGTGTCCTATCTCTGTGCTGGAGTCATTTCTTGGATAATTTAGGAAAATAGAAAACTGAGTGTAGCATTTCCATTAGATGTGCAAAGGAAAACCATTGGTCCATTTCACATTATTTCATATACTTTCCCATCCCACTTTTAATGGTCTATGTCAATTTCATAAGAATAATATGTATATTCAAATGAACTTATCTATGAAACAGAAACCATCTGACAGACAGCAGACTTGTGGTTACCAAGGTGTGGTGTGGGGAGGGATGAAATGGTAGTTTGAGAGTGTGTGTGTGTTAGTTGCTTAGTCGTATCTGACTCTTTGCAACCCCATAGATGGCAGCCCACCAGGCCCCTCTGTCCATGGGATTCTCCAGGCAAGAACACTGGAGTGGGTTGCCATTTCCTTCTCCAAAAGGAACAATAGAAAGAAAGAAAGTGAAGTCACTCAGTCATGTCCTACTCTTTGCGACCCCACGGACTGTAGCCTACCAGGCTCCTGCATCCATGGAATTTTCCAGGCAAGAGTACTGGTGTGGGATACCATTTCCTTCTCTAGTTTGAGAGTAGTAGATGCAAACTATTATATGTAGAATGGATAAACAACAGGACCTACTGTATAGCACAGGGAACTAAATTCAACATCTTGTGGTAAACCATAATGGAAAATAAGATTAAAAGAATATAGATGTATAACTGAATCACTTTACTGTACAGCAGAAATTAACACAACATTGTAAATCAACTAGACTTCAAAAATATTCAGTTCAGTCACTCAGTCATGTCCGATTCTTTGCAACCCTATGGACTGCAGCATGCCAAGCTTCCCTGTCCTTCACCATCTCCCAGGAGTTTGCTCAAACTGATGTCCATTGAGTCAATGATGCCATCCAACCATCTCATCCACTTCATCCCCTTCTCCTCCTGCCTTCAATCTTTACCAGCATCAGGGTCTTTTCTAAGGAGTCAGTTCTTCACATCAGGTGGCCAACATATTGGAGCTTCAGCTTCAGCATCAGTCCTTCCAATGAATATTCAGGACTGATTTCCTTCAGGATTGACTGGTTTGATCTTCTTGCGGTCATCTTAACTCTGTACTAAGGATTATATAACAACAATGTATCTTGCTTGAGGACATGTTTATCCTTTTTAACAAGAACCTTCTGACTAATCTTATCTTATGTGGGAGTGGGTCTGGTAAAACCTTTCTATTGTTAATGTATGTTGTGGGAGTGGGTCTGGTAAAAGCATATAAGGCCTTGATAAGACTAGGAAGTAGGGCACTATTGGTCCCTCTTCTGATGTCTGTGTCAGAAGCTTTCTCTGTCCCTTTTCACTTTAATAAAACTCTGCTACACAAAAGCTCTTGAGTGATCAAGTGACCAAGCTGGCCCCTAAGCTAAATCTTCAGAGATCATGAATCTGACATTATTCACCATAAGCTATCACCATAAGCTATCACGGTGACCCAGAAAACCACAGGGACTTAACTGTTGTGAATTCATACATTTTCCAAACTCATGCATTTTCTACAGCACTCATAGAAGGTAGAATAACAGATCTTCACAATATTTTGGAAAAAACTAATACACAGAGGTTAAGCAACTTGGCTAGGGGTCATACTTTTGTTAAGAGGGAAAGTAGAGACTGACACCTTATGTTTCCAAGTGCAGAAGGCATGAGGCTCAGGAGCACATCACACCATATTCAAATAAGTCTAACTTTCCTGCTCATCTGTGTCACTTCTTTTTTTTAATTTAATTTATTTATTTTAATTGGAGGCTAATTACTTTACAATATTATAGTTATTTTTGCCATACACTGACATGAATCAGCCATAGGTGTACATGTGTCCCCCATCCTGAACCCCCCTCCCACCTCCCTCCCCATCCCATCCCTCAGGGTCAACCCAGTGCACCAGCCCTGAGCACCCTGTCTCATGCATCAAACCTGGACTGGTGATATATTTCACATATGGTAATATACATGTTTCAATGCTATTCTCTCAAATCATCCCACCCTCACCTTCTCCCACAGAGTCCAAAAGTCTGTTCTTTACATCTGTGTCTCTTTTGTTATATCACATATAGGATCATCATTACCATCTTTCTAAATTCCATATGTATGCGTTAATATACTGAATTGGTGTTTTTCTTTCTGACGCACTTCACTCTGTATAATAGGCTCCAGTTTCATTCACCTCATTAGAACCAATTCAAGTGCATTCTTTTTAATAGCTGAGTAATATTCCATTGTGTATATGTACCACAGCTTTCTTATCCATTTGTCTGCTGATGGACATCTAGGTTGCTTCCATGTCCTGGCTATTGTAAACAGTGCTGTGATGAACATTGGGGTACATGTGTCTCTTTCAATTCTGGTTTCCTTGGTGTGTATGCCCAGCAGTGGGATTGCTGGGTCTTTTGGCAGTTCTATTTCCAGTTTTTTTTTAAGGAATCTCCATACTGGTTGTACTAGTTTGCATTCCCACCAACAGTGTAAGAGGGTTCCCTTTTCTCCACACCCTCTCCAGCATTTACTGTTTGTAGACTTTTGTATAGCAGCCATTCTGACCAGCATGAGATGTTACCTCATTGTGGTTTTGATTTGCATTTCTCCGATAATTACTGATGTTGAGCATCTTCTCCTGTGTTTTTAGCCATCTGTATGTCTTCTTTGGAGAAATGTCTGTTTAGTTCTTTGGCCCACTTTTTAATTGGGTCATTTATTTCTCTGGAATCGAGCTGCAGGAGTTGCTTGTATACTTTTGAGATTAATTGTCAGTTGCTTCGTGTGCTATTATTCTCTTTCATTCTGAAGGCTGTCTTTTCACCTTGCATATACTTTCCTTTGTTATGCAAAAGCTTTTATGTTTAATTAGGTCAATTTGTTTATTTTTGCTTTTATTTCCATTACTCTGGGAGGTGGGTCATGGAGGATCCTGCTGTGATATATGTCAGAGAGTGTTTTTTGTTTTTTGTTTTTTTTTTTCAGAGAGTGTTTTGCCTATGTTTTCCTCTAGGAGTTTTATAATTTCTGGTCTTACATTTAGGTCTTTAATCCATTTTGAGTTTATTTTTGTGTATGGTGTTAGAAAGTGTTCTACTTTCATTCTTTTGCAAGTGGTTGACCAATTTTCCCAGCACCACCTGCTAAAGAGATTGTCTTTTCTCCATTGAATATTGTTGCCTCTGTCAAAGATAAGGTGTCCATAGTGTGTGGGTTTATCTCTGGGCTTTCTATTTTGTTCCATTGATCTATATTTCTGTCTTTGTGCCAGTACCATACTGTCTTGATGACTATAGCTTTGTAGTATAGTCTGAAGTCAAGCAGGTTGATCCCACCAGTTCCATTCTTCTTTCTCAAGACTGCTTTGGCTATTCAAGGTTTCTTGTATTTCCATAAAAATTGTGAGATTATTTGTTCTAGTTATCTGAAAAATACCATTGGTAGCTTGATAGGGATTGCATTGAATATATAGTTGTTTTGGGTAGTATATTCATTTTCACTATATTGATTCTTCCAATCCATGAACATGTATGTTTCTCCATCTATCTGTGTCCTCTTTGATTTCTTTCACCAGTGTTTTATAGTTTTCTATATATAGGTTTTTTTTTCCCCATAAGTAGATTTATTCGTAAGTATTTTATTTTTTTCATTGCAATGCTGAATGGAATTGTTTCCTTAATTTCTGTTTCTGTTTTCTCATTGTTAGTGTATAGGAATGCAAGGGATTTCTGTGTGTTAATTTTATATCCTACAACTTTACTGTATTCATTGATTCAGTTCAGTTCAGTTCAGTCGCTCAGTCATGTCCAACTCTTTGCAACCCCATGAATCGCAGCACACTAAGCCTCCCTGTCCATCACCAACTCCCAGAGTTCACTCAGACTCACATCCATCGAGTCAGTGATGCCATCCAGCCATCTCATCCTCTGTCGTCCCCTTCTCCTCCTGCCCCCAATCCCTCCCAGCATCAGAGTCTTTTCCAATGAGTCAACACTTCGCATGAGGTGGCCAGAGTGCTGGAGTTTCAGCTTTAGCATCATTCCTTCCAAAGAAATCCCAGGGCTGATCTCCTTCAGAATGGACTGGTTAGATCTCCTTGAAGTCCAAGGGACTCTCACAAGTCTTCTCTAACACCACAGTTCAAAAGCATCAATTCTTTGGTGCTCAGTCTCCTTCACAGTCCAACTCTCACATCCATACATGACCACAGGAAAAACCATAGCCTTGACTAGACGGACCTTTGTTGGCAAAGTAATGTCTCTGTTTTTCAATATGCTATCTAGGTTGGTCATAACTTTCCTTCCAAGGAGTAAGTGTCTTTTAATTTCATGGCTCATTGATTAGCTCTGTAATTTTCTGGTGGTGTCTTTAGGGTTTTCTATGTAGAGGATCATGTCATCAGCAAACAGTGAGAGTTTTACTTCTTCTTTTCCAATCTGAATTCCTTTTATTTCTTTTTCTTCTCTGATCACTGTGGCTAAAACTTCCAAAACTATGTTCAATAGTAGTGGTGAGAGTGGACACCCTTGTCTTGTTCCTAACTTTAGGGGAAATGCTTTCAATTTTTCACCATTGAGGATAGTGTTTGCTGTGGATTTACCATATATGGCTTTTATTACGTTGAGGTATGTTCCTTCTATGCCTGCTTTCTGGAGAGTTTTTATCATAAATGGATGTTGAATTTTGTCAAAGCCTTTCTCTGAATCTATTGAGATAATCATATGGTTTTTATCTTTGAATCTGTTAATGTGGTGTATCACATTGATTGATTGTGAATATTGAAGAATCCTTGCATTCCTGGGATAAAGCCCATTTGGTCATGATGTATGACCTTTTTAATATGTTGTTGGATTTTGTTTGCTAGAATTTTGTTAAGGATTTTTGCATCTATATTCACCAGTGACATTGGCCTGTAGTTTTCTTTTTTTATGGCATCTTTGTCTGGTTTTGGTATTAAGGTGATGGTAGCCTCATAGAATGAGTTTGGAAGTTTACCTTCCTCTGCAATTTTCTGTACAAGTTTGAGTAGGATAGGTCGTAGGACTTCTCGAAATTTGTGGTAGAATTCACCTGTGAAGAAATCTGGTCCTAGGCTTTTGTTTGTTGGAAGATTTCTGATTACGGTTTCCATTTCTGTGCTTGTGATGGGTCTGTTAAGATTTTCTATTTCTTTCTGGTTCAGTTTTGGAAAGTTATACTTTTCTAAGAATTTGTCTGTTTCTTCCAAGTTTGTCCATTTTATTGGCATATAGTTGCTGATAGTAGTCTCTTATGATCCTTTGTATTTCTTTGTTGTATTTCTGTTGTGATTTCTCCATTTTCATTTCTAATTTTGTTTATTTGATTCTTCTCCCTTTTATTATTCTTGATGAGTCTGGCTGACGGTTTGTCTATTTTATTTATCTTCTCAAAGAACCAGCTTTTAGCATTGTTGGTTTTTGCTATGGTCTCCTTTGTTTCTTTTTCACTTATTTCTGCCCTAATTTTTATGATTTTTTTCCTTATACTAACCCTGGGGTTCTTCATTTCTTCTTTTTCTAGTTGCTTTAGGTGTAATTAGGTTATTTATTTGATTTTTCTCTTGTTTCTTGAGGTAAGCTTGTATTGCTATGAACCTTCCCTTTAGCACTGCTTTTACTGAATCCCATAGGTTTGGGGCTGTTGTGTTTTTATTTTCATTCGTTTCTATCCATATTTTGATTTCTTTTTTAAATTCTTCTGTGATTTGTTGGTTATTCAGCAGTGTGTTGTTTAGCCTCCATATGTTGGAATTTTTAATAGTTGTTTTTTTTTTTTTTCCCTGTAGTTGACATCTAATCTTGCCTCATTGTGATCAGAAAAGATGCTTGGAGTGATTTCAATTTTTTTGAATTTACAAAGGCTGGATTTATTGCCCAGGATGTGATCTATCCTGGAGAAGGTTCCGTGTGTACTTGAGAAGAAGGTGAAATTCACTGTTATGGGGTGAAATATTCTATAGATATCTATTAGGTCTAACTGGTCCATTGTATCATTTAAAGTTTGTGTTTCCTTGTTAGTTTTCTGTTTGGTTGCTCTATCCATAGGTTTGAGTGAGGTATTAAAGTCTCCCACTATTATTGTGTTACTGTTAATTCCCCCTTTCATACTTGTTAGCATTTGCCTTACATATTGTGGTGCTCCTATGTTGGGTGCATATATATTTGTAATTGTTATATCTTCTTCTTGGATTGATCCTTTGATCATTATGTATTGACCATCTTTGTCTCTTTTCACAGCCTTTATTTCAAAGTCTATTTTATCTGATATGAGTATTGCTACTCTTGCTTTCTTTTGGTCTCCATTTGCATGAAATATCTTTTTCCAGCCCTTCACTTTCAGTCTGTATGTGTCCCTTGTTTTGAGGTGGGTCTTTTGTAGACAGCATGTATAGGGGTCTTGGTTTTGTATTCATTCAGCCAATCTTTGTCTTTTGGTTGGGGCATTCAACCCATTTACATTTAAGGTAATTATTGAGAAGTATGATCCCATTGCCATTTATTTTGTTGTTTTGGGTTCGAGTTCATAAACCTTTTCTGTGTTTCCTGTCTAGAGAAGATCCTTTAGCATTTGTTGGAGAGCTGGTTTGGTGGTGCTGAATTCTCTGATCTTTTGCTTGTCTGTAAAGCTTTTTATTTGTCCTTCATATTTGAATGAGATTCTTGCGGAGTACAGTAATGTGGGTTGTAGGTTTTTCTCTTTCATCACTTTAAGTATGTCCCACCATTCCCTTCTGGCCTGAAGAGTTTCTATTGGAAGATCAGCTGTTATCCTTATGGGAATCCCCTTGTGAGTTATTTGTTGTTTTTCCCTTGCTGCTTTTAATATTTGTTTTTTTGTGTGTGTGTTTGATCCTCGTTAACTTGATTAATATGTGTCTTGGGGTGTTTCACCATGGGTTTATCCTGTTTGGGACTCTCTGGGTTTCTTGAACTTGGGTGATTATTTCCTTCCCCATTTTAAGGAAGTTTTCAACTATTATCTCCTCAATTATTTTCTCATGGCCTCTCTTTTTGTCTTCTTCTTCTGGGACTCTTATGATTTGAATGTTGCAGCATTCAACATTGTCCCAGAGGTCTCTGAGACAATTAAAAGACATTTCTTTTAATTCTTTTTTCTTTTTCCTCTCTGCTTCATTATTTCCACAATTCTACCTTCCACCTCACTTAGTCTATCTTCTGCCTCAGTTATTCTACTGTTGGTTACCTCCAGAGTGCTTATGATCTCAATTATTGCGTTATTCATTATTGATTGACTCTTTTTTTTTTCTTCTAGGTCCTTGTTAAACATTTCTTACATCTTCTCAATCCTTGTCTCCAGATTATCTGTAATTCCATTTTTTTCACGATTTTGGATCATTTTTACTATCATTATTCTGAATTCTTTTCAGGTGGACTCCCTACCTCCTCCTCTTTTGTTTGATTTGGTGGGCATTTATCATGTTCCTTTACCTGCTGAATACTTCTCTACCTTTTCATCTTGTTTAGATTGTTGTGCTTGGGGTGGCCTTTCTGTAGGCTGGAAGTTTGTTGTTCCTCTTTATTGTGGAGGTTCCTCCCTGTGAGTGGAGTTGGACAAGTTACTTGTCAAGGTTTCCTGGTTAGGGAAGCTTGTGTCAGTGTTCTGGTGGGTGGAGCTGGATTTATTCTCTCTGGAGTGCAATGAAGTGTCCAGTAGTGAGTTTTGAGGTGTCTGTGGATCTGATGTTACTTTTGGCCGCCTTTTTTTAATTCTCGGGGTTATGTTCCTGCATTGTTGGAGAATTGGCTTGGTATGTCTTGTTCTGAAACTTGTTGGCTCTTGGGTGGAGCTTGGTTTCAGTGTAGGTATGGAGGCTTTTGGATGAACTCTTGTAGATTAATGTTCCCGGGAGTCAGGAGTTCTCTAGTGTTTTCAAGTTTTGGATTTAAGCCTAGTGCCTCTGGCTTTCAGTCTTATTCTTGCAGTAGCCTCAAGACTTCTCCATCCATACAGCACAGATGATAAAACATCTAGGTTAATGGTGAAAAGATTCTCCACAGTGAGGGACACACGGAGAGCTTCACAGTTACCTGGAGAAGAGAAGAGGGAGGAGGGAGATAGAGGTGACCAGGAGGAGAAGAGGGGGAATCAAAAGGGGCAAGAGCAATCTAGCCAGTAATCAATTCTCTATGTGCTCTCCACAGTCTGGAACACTCAGAGAGGTTCATGGAGTTACATATAGAAGATAAGAGGGAAGAAGCAGATAGAGGTGACCAGGAGGAGAAAAGGGTAAGTCAAAAGGAGAGAGACAGATGTAGCCAGTAAAGAGTTCCCTAAGTGTTCTCCACAGCCCAAACAGATTCACAGAGTTATGTAGAGAAGAGAAGGGAGAGGGAGGAGATAGAGGTGACCTGGGGGAGAAAAAGGAGAGTCAAAAAGGGAGAGAGCAATCAAGCCAGTAATCACATTCCTAAGTAAAAATGGCTACTGAAGATTGGATTATTAAAGGTACAAAATTGATAGCAAATACCAAAAAGCAAAATTAAAAATCTAGAGTAGAGGTTAGACTCTTAAAAATACAATATTAAAAAAAGTAAAAAATCGCAAAAATTATAAAAAACATATTTGAAATTTGCTTTAAAATAAGGTCTTTTTTGCAAGGTAATAAGTTACAAAAATGAAAATTAAAGGAGTAATAAAGAACTTAAAAATAAAATATTTAAGATGATAATAGCAAAATATATCTAGAAATTTCTCTGAAGCTGTTGAAGGCACAGTGGGGTCAGTTCAATTTCAGATAGTTCCTTGTCCCAGCTTATACTTCTTCTCAAGGTCTATTGGCCCCTTCCAATGTAGTCAATGCTAACTACAGGGTTTTAATCTGTTGCACCTGTCACTTCCAAGGGGGTTCCTTCTTCTTTCTTTATTTTGGCTTCCTCTGTTTGCAAGTCTTCGGTGTCTAATATCCTCCCTGACACAAGGAGGCAAAGGTGGTCATTTATTTAGGCTCACTTGTTCAGTTGTGCTGTGGGGAGGGAGGAACACTGCAAACAAATACAACTGGCATGTATGGGGAGTGCTCGCAGTGTCTCGGCCACACTGGGTTTGGCCCCGCTCCCGGTGTGTGTGCTTTCCCAGTCTACACTGCTCAGGCTCCAGATTGCTCTGCAGGGGAACTGTCTAAAGCAGGCCCTGGGTTGCATGCACTTCCCAGGTCTAAGCCACTCAGGTTCATCTTCTCGGGTACTCCACAAAGGCACAGACTTGGTTGGGTCTGAGCTTTTTGCCCTTCCCAGGTCCGAACAGCTCAGGTGACCAGGTGCTCGGCAAGTGCACGTTCCCAGGTGGGTGATGCATCTTATCACCTCCCTGGTCCCAGTCCCTCGGTTTTCTGGGTGCACAGAGAGAGTTCCGTCTCAGGTGTGCCATGTGTCTCCTCTGTTCAGCTGATCTCTGACTGCAACCCTCCTGGCAGATGTCAAGCATCCAGATTCCAGGAAGACTTGGTTAGCAACTGGGAGTCCACTCACAGTTTGGTGGAGGATGTCATCTCTGGGGCCAAGATTGCCCCTCGCCTTCTGGTTCTGACTGTCGCCCACCTGCCTCTGGTGGGGGGAGGGGCCAGTCTGCAGCTGGCTAGCTCTCCTCTGGTATTCACTCAGTCCTTTGTTCTGTGAGCAGGCCCAGCTGTGCCTTAGATTAGAGATTTTCATGGGAAAGTTCTTTCTCTCTCTCTCTGGCTATCCCACAGTTTGGGTTGCTATCTCACATTAGCTCCCTCAGATTGTCCTCAGGGCCTTTGGGCCTGGTCCTTACCCTAAGCATGCAGGCTCCATCTCCCTGTTCAGCTCCTGCTTGCTGCTGGCAGTCACAAGTGTCTGGGCTGCTTCTCCACTGGAGTTGCAGTTAGATACATAATCTGTGGGGGTTTTTTTCTTTCCTCCTGGTTATGTTTCCTTCTGAGATTCCAAAACTCCCCACAGACCCACTGGTGAGAGGGTTTCCTGGTGTTTGGAAACTTTTCCTCCTTCATGACTTCCTCCCCGGGATGGGTCTCCATCCCTAATTCTTTTGTCTCTCTTTTTATCTTTTATAGTTTGTCCTACCTCCTTTTGAAGAGAATGGACTGCCTTTCTGGTGTCTGGTGTGCTCCGCCAGCATTCAGAAGTTGTTTTGTGGAATTTGCTCAGTGTTCAAATGATCTTTCGATGAATTTGTGGGGGAGAAAGTGATTTCCCCATTCTATTTCTCCACCATCTTAGGACCACCCCCCCAAGCACTTCTGAAATCTATCTTCACTTCCGATGCCAGACTGTGAGTCCTGCCTGCAAGTCAGTGAGCATCATTGTACTTCATTTCCTTTTCTGTAGACACAAGTGAATATGATGAACTTAAAAGAGGGTCAGGTGTTATACTATGGATGAGTATCAAAGGAACTGACTCCAAATACATGAAGATAAAACATACCTGGATTCATTAATCCATATTGACAAATCAACCTGTGAGAAGGTTGAACTAATTGAAATCTCCACCAGCAATGTAAGAGTTTGTAGAATTTCCCATATGCACACCCACACTGGGAATTCTCAACAGTTTATTGTTACACTTGAAAAGCATGAACACAGAAATTCTCTTATCATCATATTTAATTGGATAGAAATGTTGTCTAAAAGTATTCCTACTACACCAAATACCCTGCTAATCATCATTTTCATTAGTGATTAATGCAAAAGTCTCCAGGGATATATGCAACCTAACAAACAATGAGTGATGGCCATGTAAAATGGCAGGTTTCCTAGGACTGATGGCTGCATGTAGGCTCCAGGTTGTGTGCGTATGGACTCTGGGAGGTCCCAATGACAGTGTGTATCCCTGGAAATAGGTTGAGAATATGTCTCTGTGATATATGTTGAGTTCAGGATTAGAGAGGAGTTGAATCTGTTCATTCTCGAGTTTTTCTAAATGGCATACAGCTAGACCATAATATGCTTCTGAGCACACAGTAGTCCCTTTCCTCAGTTGCAAGGCAAGGCTGTCTGCACTCACCTGCTCAGGTCAGGGATGGATCCCTCCAGGACACAAGGTGTGGCAGTCTGACTAAATCTGTTTCTGAGCACTGAAATTAAGGGCTCCCATCTTGCAGCCTCAGTTGCAGAGTCCTGAGGAGCTATATGCTCTCAACCACCCACCACACAGGTTCAGTCATCTGCCTGAGGAATTCCACATTCGTGGATAAAAATCCTTAAATTCTCAGCATATCTTTCACACACTGTTCATCCATTTATTCTTCCATTCATGTATTTGACAGGCATTAGGAAGAAACTGTACATCATTCTTTGGGTAAGTTTTAGACTTCTCTGGAATGGAAACAAAGAAGTAAGGTGTGGGAAGCCTGTCGTGGTACACTGAGATGTTAAATCTAAGAAGAGATGGATCTTTCTCATTAAGATTTCAAACTGCTCAAATGTCCTATAAATGGTGATTTTTACAACATCATTTAATGCTGTGAGCCTCTGTATAAATCTCTAGTAACTGATCTCTTTACATATATATTCTGCACTCTGAAACCAAAGATCTACAATGAACTCTTCATACTCAATTCACATACACTGACCTTCCCTCCAACTCAGTCTTCATCTCTAATCTAACAGGGAAGTCCCTCCACTCCTCCATTGAAATTTATCCTGCCAAAGTCAACAACCGTCTTTCTGTCACATTATACATCATAAATTATTAAAAGCATTTTCAAATGGAAGCAGAGGATTCCCTACCCAAGATACAATTAATTTGATTCTCTACATACAAGGATTACATCGAAACTGATAGCATCAGTTACCTGAAATCCTTAAGCCCTTACCTGAAGCCCTTAATAATTGTAAAATACCTTCCATGGGGACAAAGTCAGACAATGGGAAAGTGTGAGCTATAGACAATAGGCTTTCAAATGAAGTTTAAAATGTCCCCAATATGTCTCACACTTTTGCATCATTGAAAGGGATTTTACAAATAGGTCTACAGCAGGATAAAAATCTTTGTTAGGGTCACTTCACTAGACTCTGCCTTACCTGTCTCTTTTTCTTTTCCTCAGGGTATTTCCAGTTATGGAATGAAATCATCTGAAATTACGGTGTCTCACATGTTGAGGTGCCATATGATCCTGCAATTCCACTTGTAGCTACTATTCAAGAGAAATAAATACATGTCAACATAAAAGCTTGTAGAAAAGTCTTCACAAAACCGTTTTTCACAATAGCCAAAAAGTGGAAACAATCAAATGTCTATCAACTGATTGATGCACAAGTAAAATTTTGCATAGTCATACAACAAATTATGATTTAGCCATGAAATCAATGAAACAATGATCCATGGACAGCATATATGATCCCGGAAACCATTATGCAAAGTGGGCAAACTCATACATAAAAAGATCAAACAGTATAGGGTTCAATTTATAGGAATTGTTCAAAATAGGCAATCCATAGAGACAGAAAGCAAATCAGTGCTTGCCTGGGACAAAGTATAGGTACATGAATTTACTCTTTTCAAGGATTATGGGAATTTGGGGAACTATGGAAATGCTTAAAATTCAGTTATGGTGATGGTTGCATGCATTTACTAAAAATTATCACACTATACTCTTAAAATGGGTGAACATCATCACTTGAAATTTTTAGCCAAGTAAAACTGTTTAAAATATAATGTTGTATATTGTACATCTTCTTTTGTATCACAGTAAGAAGCAGATTACACTCAGGACATCAGATCAGTCACTCAGTCGTGTCCACACTCAGGACATAGTTAAGGATAATGATAGGAGTTGGTTATAAGGATTGCCATTCTGATAATTTCCTTCCTTCATCTCTCGGCCTGGGTTTAGGAAGGGAGGACAAAGGAGTAGCAAGGTCATGAAGAGGTTGAAAGAAACAGAAGAAAGTGTGGTTGTCAGTGAATGCAGGCACACACATGCAAGCACAGATACACTGACACTCACACCATAGATACTCATATGTCTACCAGGTTGGGTAGATTCTAGGACTCTCACAAGACAGTTACTGTGGACACATTCAGCTAACAGTGAAAATAGTCACATGAGTCCTTATCTGTGCCTTTCTGCACTGTTCAATCTTACCCACAAAGCACTGACAATGGGGAATATAAGAAACATTGAATTCTAAATAACATGAGGTTGTGATAATGGATTCTATCACATCCATAGGATGAAATTCTACTCATGTAGCAAAAACAAGTTATAATGAAGACAAGAAAAGTAAGAGAAGTAAGTTGCTGCCTTTCAGATTAGCAATGATTCACATTATTTCTGAAGTGTGTAGAAACAGGAATTTCATATAGCACATTTAGAGATACAAAATAGCAATGGTTTTTTCAATATTGTATTCATATAAAATAGTTCTCATGGTTTGAAAAAACACTTCAGTAACTTATCAAAATGCTTACTAAGATATCTGCATGTATATGAACAAGAATGTAAGTCCACTATTATTTGTAATAGAAAACATGATAAAGGAACTATATGTGCATCAGTTGTACTGGAAAAGTGAATTTTGGAGCATCCAAATTGCCACAAGCTGGGATCTGGGACCTGTGCTTCAGTGCTTAAACTTGTACCTGGCATATCTTGCCCTAAGAAAGAAAATACAAAGAAACTGGATGGGACTAAAAATCACTGGGTGTATGCACAGTTGTGACAAATTCTGGTAAAAAGATCCAAATAGATTTAAAAAAAACTGATGCCAAAAGCTCAGCTTCTCTGTTCACTGGAGCCAAAACAAATTTCAGAGACAGAGTTTTGGGTGAAGTAGAAAAGGAGAGCTTTACTGCTCTGCTAGGCAAAGGTGGACAGAGTGGGCTAATGCCCTCAAAACCAAGTGTCCTCAAACTGTG
This sequence comes from Bos taurus, assembly GCF_002263795.3. Taxonomy (NCBI): domain Eukaryota; kingdom Metazoa; phylum Chordata; class Mammalia; order Artiodactyla; family Bovidae; genus Bos; species Bos taurus. Next base: position 49,727,030 of record NC_037357.1, read on the forward strand.
TAGATTGTGACAAGTTTTATGGTAAAAGAGGGCGTGATCAGCTCCTGGACATTCTTCTGATGGGTTGGTGGTGAAGTAAGTAAGAGTCAACATCATCAGTCTTCAGATTTAACTGGTCTGAGGTCTACATGCTGTGAACAGCATACCATAATTTTAGTGTGACCTGTCCATCTTGGGTGATGTTGCACAGCATGGCTCATAACTTCATTGAGTTACTAAAGCCCCTTCACCATGACAAGGCTATGCTCCACCAAGTGGAACATCACCTAAGCAGTGGGCAAAACACCAAAGCTACCCCTCTGGCTTGAACCCTGAACACATCCCTATTCTCACCCTAAATAATGAGCTAGCCACACCTCGGGGAGTGGGGAGCCAGCAAGCAAGGAACCTGTTGTCTGTTCTTACTCCCCTCTGCTGCCATAGGGGCCCCAATAAAGCCAGGCCTGGATTTCAAGTCTGGCCTCCACTCAATTTCTGTTAATTGGGGAAGGCCTAGAGCGCTGGTCGGTTACAATGTGATGCAACAACTGCTCGATATGAAAAAGTGAGGTTTAGTTCTCAAGTAACTTAAAATATTATTGTAGAAATTAATTCCCATGGACATATGCTCACAATAAGTGTCAAAGCAGGTTACAATATCTAGTGTTGTTGTTGTTCAATCACCATTCGTGTTCAACTCTTTGTGACCCCGTGGACTGTAGCATGCCACGCCTCCCTGTCCCTCACCACCTCCCGGAGTTTGCCCAACTTCATATTCATTTGCATCAGTCTTACCCAGCACCACAGTTCGAAGGCATCAGTTCTTTGGGTCTCTGCCTTCTTTAATTCCAGCTCTCACAACCATACAAGACCACTGGGAAGACCATAGCCTTGACTATACAGAGTATAGTCTGCAGAGTAATGTATCTTTTTTACAACACACTAAGTTTGCCATCGCTTTCCTGCCAAGAAGCAATTGTCATCTCATTTCATGGCTGCTGTCACCATCCACAGTGATTTTGGAGCTGAAAAAGAAGAAATTTGTCACTACTTCCAGCTTTTCCCCTTTTATTTGCCATGAAGTAATGGGGCCGGATGCCATGATCTTAGATTTTTTTAATATTTAGTCTTAAGCCAGCTCTTGCACTCTTCTCCTTCACCCTCATCAAGAAGCTCTTTAGTTCCTCTTTGCTTTCTGCCATTAGAGTGTCATTTATATTTATAAATGACAGGAATCTATTTTTGCTTATAGAGGGGTATACCTCTTTATCCAGAAGAGCTTTAACAATTAAAAAAAAAAAAAAACTATTTTAGTTAAAACATAAAAATGGTGTTTTTGTTGAAATCAAATAGAGCTTTCCACTCAGCATAGAAAGAGGCTTCACTTTCTGTCTAGATACCTCAGTATCCCTGTATCCAGTCTGTGTCCCTTTTCTACACAGACTTCCTGAGCTCTCTGGGTTTAGGGCATAGCCCTTCCCTCCCACCTTCTAGCTCAGGGATGTTCAAGCTGTAGTTCAGTGTACTGTCACGAGGTGGCACCATCCTACCACCAGTCACGTTTCTCTATAAAGTTCAGTTCAGGTGCTCAGTCATGTCTGAGTCTTTGCGACCCGATGGACTGCAACATGCCAGGCTTCCCTGTCCATCACCAACTCACGGAGCTTGCTCAAATTCATGTCCATCAAGCTGGTGATGCCATCCAACCATCTCATCCTCTGTTATCCCCTTCTCTTCCTGCCTTCCATCATTCTCAGCGTCAGGGTCTTTTCCAATGAGTCAGTTCTTTGCATCAGGTGGCCAAAGTATTGGAGTTTCAGCTTCAGCATCAGTCCTTCCAATGAATATTCAGGACTGATTTCTCTTAAGATTGACTGATTCGATCTCCTTGCAATCCAAGGTACTCTCAAGACTCTTCTCCAACACCACAGTTCAAAAGCATCAATTCTTCGGTGCTCAGCTTTCTTAATGGTCCAACTCTCACATTCATACATGACTACTGGAAAAGCCATAGCTTTGACTAGATGGACCTTTGTTGGCAAAGTAATGTTGCTGCTTTTTAATATGCTGTCTAGGTTAGTCATAACTTTCCTTTGAAGGAGTAAGCGTCTTTTCATTTCATGGCTGCAGTCACCATCTGCAGTGATTTCGGAGCCCAAGAAACTAAAGTCTGTCACTGTTTCCATTGTTTCCCCTTTTACTTGCCGTGAATTGATGGGACCGGATGCCATTATCTTATTTTTTTGAATGTTGAGTTTTAGGCCAGCTTTTTCACTTTCCTCTTTCACTTTCATCAAGAGGTTCTTCAGTTCTTCTTCGCTTTCTGCCATAAGGGTGGTGTCATCTACATATCTGAGATTCTTGATACTTCTCCCCACAACCTTGATTCCAGCTTGTGCTTCATCCAGCCCAGCATTTCTCATGATGTATTCTGCATATAGTTAAATAAACAGGATGACAATATACAGGCTTGATGTACTCCTTTCCCAATTTGGAACCGGTTGGTTGTTCTATGTCCAGTTCTAACTCTTTCTTCTTGACCTGCATACAGATTTCTCAGGAGGCAGGTAAGGTGGTCTGGTATTCCCATCTCTTTCAGAATTTTCCAGTTTGTTCTGATCCACACAGTCAAAGGCTGTAGCATAGTCAATGAAGCAGAAGTAGATGCTTTTCTGGAGTTCTCTTGCCTTTTCTATGATCCAACAGATGTTGGCAATTTGATCTCTGGTTCCTTTGCCAGTCCAGCTTGTATATCTGGAAGCTTTAAGTTCATGTACTGTTGAAGCCTAGCTTGGAGAATCTTGAGCATTACTTTGCTAGCATGTGAAATGAATGCAATTGTACAGTAGTTTGAACATTCTTTGGTATTGCCTTTCTTTGGGATTGGAATGAAAACTGACCTCTTCCAGTCCTGTGGCCACTGCTGAATTTTCCAAATTTGCTGGCATATTGAGTGCAGCACTAACAGCATCATCCTTTAGGATTTGAAATAGTTCAGTTGGAATTCCATCATCTCCATTGGCTTTGTTCGTAGTGATTCCTCCTCAGGCCCACTTGACTTTGCACTCCAGGTTTTCTGGCTCTAGGTAAATGATCACACCATTGCGTTGTGGTTATCTGGGTCATTAAAATCTTTTTTGCATAGTTCTTCTGTGTACTCTTGCCGCCTCTTCTTAATATCTTCTGCTTCTCTTAGATCTATACTGTTTCTGTCCTTTATTGTGTCCGTCTTTGCATGAAATGTTCCCTTTTTATCTCTAATTTTCTTGAAGATATCTCTAGTCTTTCCCATTCTATTGATTTCCTCTATTTCTTTGCATTGATCACGTACAAAAGCTTTCTTATTTTTCCTTGCTATTCTTTGGAACAGCAATCAAATGGGTATATCTTTCCTTTTCTCCTTTGCCTTTCACTTCCCTCTTCTTTTCTCAGTTTTTTGTAGGTCCTCCTCAGACAACCATTTTGCCTTTCTGCATTTCTTTTTATTGGGAAGGGTTTTGATCATCCACTCCTGTGCCATATTACGAACCTCCGTCCATAGTTCTTCAGGCACTCTGTCTATCAGATCTAATCCCTTGAATCTATTCATCACTTCCTCTGTACAATTGTAAGCGATTTGACTTAGGTCTTACCTGAATGGCCTATTGGTTTTCCCTATGTTCTTCAACTTAAGTCTGAAATTTGCAACAAGGAGTTCATGATCTGAGCCACGGTCAGCTCCTGGTCTTGTTTTTGCTGACTGTATAGAGTTTCTCCATCTTCAGCTGAAAAAAATATAATCAGTCTGATTTTGGTATTGACCATCTGGTGAGGTCCATGTGTAGAGTCATCTCTTGTATTGTTGGAAGAGGTTCTTTTCTATGACCAGTGTGCTCATTTGTGTCTGTATGTGTGTGAAGGAAAAATGGAGATGGGAGCCACCTGCAGGCCAAAGTCCTGATTGCAGTTTGAGGCTCAGAACAGATGGCTTGACAAAGGAGAGTGAGGAGGACAATTGGGATGTGGGTTAATGGGTTTAGCCAGGGTTTTCCAGAAATTTTCACTTACTGGTAGCAGTTTATCTGTATCTTCCTTTTTCTGGCATATATAAATCTGAGATTGGAATCAATCTCTAGTCTGATCTGAAGAGAAAGCTACACTTGTAAAGGTAGCAGGTACAAGCTATAGGAGGTACAGAAACAAGCATGCACACACATAGATACAGTGTCAATTCAATTTTGAAATTTACTTTGTTCTATAAAATTGATCACAATAAATGTTTATAATGTGAAGACTCTATGTGCTCATATACGTGCACTGTCATCTTCATCGTCAAGTGGGATTTGGGGGTGTGTACTCTCAGAACCACAATATCAGTGAGTGTAAGACGCTGATTTCTCAAGCCTGGGAAGCCCATTTTGTAAAAGGTAAGCTTCTCTGTGTCTTCAGCTTATGGTGAGGTATGTAACTTCCTTCCAGTCCTGCCATTAATCTGGAGAGATACTACTGGTGCTATGACCCTAAACTTTGTTGTCTATCAAATGGGACTTCGGATACTTTGTCACATGGCTATCACAAGGAGAAAATGAAGAAACATACCCAAAGCATTTGGCATCGGGTGTGACTTCAAGGGCTCTTTCAAAGTCAGGACTCAGTAGTAGGCTCTGACTGAGTCTTGTGGCTAAGGCAGGCATTGTGGAAAGGTGTTTTTCATTGTTTCTCCTAATGAAAAGATAGTTATCTTTATGCAGGAAGCAACTATTTCTCCGATATGCCTTAACTTCCAAGTTTTAATAACAGAAGGATCTCTAGTTTCTTAGGAGACTCTGAAGCTCCAAAGGGCTGCTCCATATCACACTTGTGCATCCTAATCCAGTTCCCCACACTGCAAAGACAGCCTTGCCTTTGACACGCTCAGTGAGAGATGGCACCAGGGCAGAGAGCTGTGATGTTACCCTAACTGCTGCTCCTGGACTGCTCCCTATGTTAATACACTGACTGGAAAATTCTCGACCTGTCTTCCATTCAGCAGTGCAGGGAGCCTCAGATCATGTCACATCAGGATTTCAGCTATGTGCTGCCTCTTTGAAAGGCAAAAATCCAAGAATTACTAGCATTTTGGGACACAATTGTCTATTATTTTATCCACTAATAACTACAAATACATACTAGAAACCATCTTGTCCATTGAAAGTGTTTCATTAACTCTACTGTGAAAAAAAATAAGAAAATAAGGAGGGAAATGAACATATAGGAAAATTCAAGGGTTAAATCTGACATAAGATGGCCCATTTATATTAATTTTTAAACTTGTTCCAAATTCCGGGCATGGAGAATTTTCAAAACTACTTATTATGTGGCTGTGCCCAGTCTTAGTTGCTGCATGGGAACTCTTAGTTGTGGAATGTGAAGTCTTAGTTATGGCATGTGGGATCTAGTTCTATGATCAGGTTTGAACCCAGGGCCTCAGCCTTGCAAGCACAGAGAATTAGCCACGGGACAACCAGGGAAGTACAGATATTGCACATTAAAAAATAAAATCTCTCATGTCCCCTACAGCCTATGGAGACACAGGTGACTCTCCTTCTCTCTCTCTACCTCTACACTTTAAAATGTAAGTTCCACAAAGACATTTTTACATTCCCTATTAACATCAGAAAATTTTTTACATTCCTTGTAAATATTGCTCATTCCCATCAACCTCTCATCTCACTGCATTATCGGTTCTGCCCCCATGATTGCAAAGAACGTGCTCTCACAAAGGTCACAAGCCACCCATTTGCCTGTAGGTCCAGCTATTTTGTGCAAGTATTCACATAATATTACTTTTAATGACCATGTGATATAACCATGTTTGAGCAGACTGCACCTGTCACTTAATAAATCTTTGACAGTGTCCCAGGCTCTGGAGCATGAGGTACTTACTGGGTACAAGCTGTCCTGTTCCCTAACTATGCAGTCCTATGTTAAATCCTATTCTCACTGTTTTCTCAGTTTTCCTCTTTTTTTTTTTTAGTGTTTCTATTATAAAATGTGAACTAGCAACAGTGACTACCTCATAGGGTTGCTAAGAGCATTTAAAGTGACAATATATTTTTTAAAAGGTAATAATAAATGCTATCTAAATTTATTTCATTTTTATATCTTTATTGGCACTTCTATCAACATAGGCTGAAAAATATAGAATATAGTGTCATGATTATTCACAATACATTTAGGTATGCTGTTACTCAGTGTTATCAGCTACCAAAAATCATTGAACAAATCTCCAGAAACTATGTGGTATAAAATATCAAAAATGTGTTCTCTCATAATCCTGGAAACCTCAAGCCCAAATCAAGACATTGGGCAGGACCATCCTTCTTCCAAAGGCTCTGGGGGAGAATCAATTCTTGACTCTTCCAGGGTCTGGCGGTTTCTGGATCCTGGGTTTAGCTCCAATCTCTTCCTCCATCTTTACATGGCCTTCTTTCCTCTGTGACATTTCTCTCTTGCCTTCTCTTTATTTTAACAATTACTTTAATTTCCAGATTCTCAATCTCTACAGTTTAGTGATCCATGAGAAATTAAACACTCTCATATCGCTTGCACAAAAATGATAAGAATGCTAATCAGTATATTCTAATGGCTAATACATAACACTTAATATTTTCTCACAAAAATGCATATATGGTACGAGTATCAGAAAGACTAACTGAGACATTGAAAATTATTTGCAAACCAACTATAGTCAGGAAGACTTTTCACAGACAAACAAGTGATTATATATGTAAACCTTAATACATTACACTGTTTTCCTCCTTTTTGGTCATGGACTATTCCAGGAAGATTTAATTCCATAACTTTAAAATTGAGGTGTCCCTAAAATATAAACCAAAACTGGTCTTAAAAAATATTGGTAAGATTAAAGGATAGATTTTTGTCTATTTAGACAAATGTGGTTAGTTGCTAACTATACTTCAACTCTATCATTACTCAGAGGATAACCATTTATGACAGAGGTCAAACTAAATTTTAAATTAGCATCAGAATTCTACACACAATTACCCAATCGATATTGAAGTAGATGCCATCACATATGCAAAGATTACAGAATTTCAGTTTCAAAATTTGGAGGAAAAAAATCTTAATAATGCTTAAAAACACTAACAAACTTAACCTAGAATTATTAGCTCCAGGACATTTTATTGTATTACGACCTTAAAAGGATGACAAAGTACACATCAGTAGAAATGCTGTTAAAACTACTGTTTGTTTGCTCAAAGTTGTTGATAATAATGAAACAAAAAAGTAATAATGTCTGAATTTCACAGAACATAATTTCTCCCTTCTTATTTAACATTCGGGGGTATGACAAGGCAAAATCTAAGTATCATACTTTCTATTTTTGTTCTTAAACTCAAATAAAAGTCAGTATCAATACAAATGATAACAGAATAAAATAAATACATGCTTACACAGGTTCTACAACATAGGATACAGTGACATAACTCTGCCAAAATAAAATCCAGTTTTGTGTTGTAGAATAGCCAATTACACAGAATAGTGTGAAAAACTATAAAAAAAGAAAGGATGAGGAAGAATATTTTGCCAAACTGCACCTGCTACTCCATCCTAGACCCAGTTGTCTGATCATCCACTCAGTTCTAGTGCTTACAAATTCTCAGTCTACCCAGTCAGCCTCACCCAAGTTTAACTCCTTTTGCATCAAAGGTCTAGTTTCTTTTCTGTACTAAGTCCTACTTTTCTAGGAAAGTCTGATTTTTCTGACTTCATGTTGAACTTAAGCCATTGAAGTCATAGAAATTGCTGTAATACTGAAAGTAGAGATGGAAATTAGAGTTGTCAAAGGTGATTTTCAAGTGTTCTGCAAATATAATGGGAAAGTTACAAGAAAACATATTTTAAACTCTGCCTGGATTATGTAGCTACTTGGTATATTATAATGTTACTTTGATTACTAGTCAAGATAAAAAGGTGCTCAAAGGCAATAAAATATGCATTTGGGGGACATACATGGAAATGAAGTTTTCTTGACAGTTGGCCAAGGCATTTTTATATCCATAACAACTGTCAACTAAAACTTAGTATGTCACAGTTATTAAAAAAGGAAAAGAGTGGGACTCTTGCTTACAACTGAGTTTGGCAAAAACACATTTGTATATTCCTCCCCTGTAAGCACACAGTCCTTTAATTAGGGACAAAGAATGTGCCCACATAGCAGAATGAAAAATTTATAAAGAATCTATGATAGAGAGTTACACAATCCTGCTTTACTAGAATGTAAAACACTCTTCTTACCCAAGCATTACTGTGTGCATCTCTGAAACATCTGAAAAATAGTCTTCTGTGACTTACTAGGCTGTAGGGAATGAGCAGTGTTGGGAACAATTCTCTGTAGTAGTACTTGGTATCTTTCTTCCATTAACTAGATCTTAACATTTCAACTGGATCTTAGAAGGTTGTCAATTTTCATTTTTTCAGGCAAGGAGATCCAACCAGTCAGTCCTAAAGGAAATCAGTCCTGAATATTCATTGGAAGAACTAATGCTGAAGCTGAAACTCCAATACTTTGGCCATCTAATGAGAAGAACTGATTCATTTGAAAAGACCCTGATGCTGGGAAATATTGAAGGCGGAAGGAGAAGGGGATGACAGAGGATGAGATGGTTGGATGGCATCACTGACTCAATGGACACGAGTTTGAGTAAGCTCCGGAAGTTGGTGGTGGACAGAGAAGCCTGGTGTGCTGCAGTCCATGGGGTCACAAAGAGTTGGACATGACTGAGCAACTGAACTGAACTGAGGTTTTTGGTGGATGCCCTAGATCAGTTTGTCTTTTAAAGCTTCTATCTTTGGCGTTCTTCCTCTGTCCATTTAGTACTTTGTCTGGAGGTGAAGACATAGCCCATAACTGATATTCATCTGGGGATCCTTTGGCCAGGTTAGCCTCATTTTTTCTTGATCCACCTCTTTCTGAAGCTGTAATGAAGCAGAAAATAACCTGTCCCATTCTTCTTGTTTATGTCTCTCAAAGAGGTTCCAAATCTATCAGTCTTGGGGTAAAGTGGACTTGTTTACTCAGCCTGAGGAAGATTTGGGGAACATTTTTCTTCTTTTTGTAAAACAGCATGGATTGCTGACTGCTTCAGACAAAGATTCCTGTTTTTTTGTTTGTTTGTTTTTGAGATATCTTTATTGTTCAGTAGGTGAGACTCCTCATTTTCTGTCACAACTGTTATTTTCAAGTGTATGTGTTATATCTGATATTGTACATCCACTCTCAGTTTTACCATAAGGCTTAATTGCAGCTTCTCCAGAAGAGGGAACTCCGGCTTTAGGTTCCTTATGACTTGTGACACATAACTTTTTCATGAATGTTTTGTTTTGATTTCCTTCAAGACACCATTCTCCACCTCTGGCACATAACTTAGGTTTAGGTGACTCCACTGAAGATTCTGCACCTTGCTTTTGAACTTCAAAGCATATCTGAGGAGAAAATGCAGGCATACCTTCCTCAATTTCTGTATCTTGCCATGTAGGGTTCTTCATATCACTGCTGTCAGTCTCCTTGGACATGGAGGTTTTCCTGTCTTCTTCTACAACTACAAACTGTGATGCTAACCCAAGTTGAGAATTTGGTGACAAATACTTCTGAATATCACCAGTGTTTTTTTGTTTGCTCTTCCTTTTCCTTTGTGACTTGGTTGTGACAGGATTAGATTTTTTGGAATCCAAGGGGGAAGCCGAGACACTCCTCACAGATATTGCTAATATTAAGGCTTAGCCTTCTTGCCAGGGTTTTATTACTTTTCAGTTGTTCCTCCATCTCTCTGTGGCTTTTTTCTGCCTGTTTCTTTTCCTCTTCTTCCTCCTCTGCCAGTAATCTCTGTATGTATTCTTCACTGGCTTTGTTTTCTTCTTCCTGATTGGCTCCTCACTCTGCCTCCATCTTGCTTCTCTCCTTTTCATATTCTCCTCTTAATTCCCCAGGTTGACTTAACAGGTGAACTGGCTGACAGTCATTAATGATTTCCTCTGACTGTTGCCCAGAGACTCTAAGTTTGCATTCCTCTGGAAAGTGTTTTTGAATTATCTCCCACAGTTCCATATTGACAAGAGAATTTCTTTGAGTATGGTACCAAGTCCAGAAAGCAATCTGGCAGTGACAGCTGGGACAGCACAAATTTGTCTTTTCAGCAGTTGACTTGAAACATGCTTTACAGAGCGTGTGGTTACAAGGTAGTGTCATGGGCTCAATGAGGATTTCCACACAGATCTGGCACTGGCATTCCAACAAAGAAGGGATGGTGTCTTTGCGTACAGCCATTTTAATATGCTAATAAGGTGTATTCAACAGCAATACAACAATTCAGGAATTGGGCGCATCAAACCACTTGACATAAAAAGGTGTTCCGAGGGCCAGGTAAACAGTATGACCGTGGAAGGCCGTGTATTTGCCCATGTTTAAGACAAGTATCCAGAAAGGAAACAAATAAACCTTGGCAGCTCCCAGGCATTAACAACCATTGCAGTAGGGCAGATGCTGGGCAACGGCATCTGAACAGGGCAGAAGGAAAGTGCCAAGCTCCCTTCCTCCCTCTTACCAGCTGAGGGTTCTCCCTTAGCTTGGGGCAGCCAAGCCCAAGGCCACCAAGTCTCAAAGCCTCTGGGCCACTCCTCCATGAAGAAAGCTGCTTCCTTCAGGACTCCAGTTTCCTCAGCAGAAGGACTTCTGTTTGACCTTTGCTGTGGAGTCATTCCTGCACACTTCTCAGTGCTCAGAGTCCACCCTCACCTCTCTTGTGTGTTACTCACTCAGTCGTGTACCACTCTTTGCAACCCTGTGGACTGTAGCCCACCAAGGCTCCTCTGTCCATGGGATCTTCCAGGCAAGAATACTGGAGTGGGTTGCCATTTCCTCCTCCAGTGGCTCTTACCCACCCAGGGATCGAACCTGGGTCTCTTGCATTGGCAGGCAGATTCTTTACCATCTGAGCCACCAGGGAAATACAATCTCCTCTCTTAGGTCAGCTAAAAAGCCTAATCTTGGAGGCAGTGCTCTAGCAGTCCTGCAAGGGCTAGGAACATAACAACCTTCTCTCTCCTTTTTCTTTATTTTTTTAGGGGGTGGTAACAGCTAATGAGGTTTTTTGCTTGTTTGTTTGTTTTAAATGAATGATTAAATAGCAGTTTCTAAGACTCTTTAACTTTAAAGTTCAAGAAGATAAATAGCAAGGCAGAGTTCTCGCAGAAAACTGCTGAAGCCTCAATTCAACCCAAGGCCCTAGAGTTCTGGAACCATTGTCTCAGGGCCTTAAAAATAGGGCAGCTAGCACACTTCAGGGTCTGCGTGCCCCACCATGCTAGGGGCTCTCACCTTCTGAAGGATGTTCCCTCCCCACCCCATCACCTGCTGGGCTCCTCACTCAGCCAACACTCACAGGAGCCTTCCTCCTGGGCCCACTCTATCCACTGTCCCTGGGTCCTGGACTAGCCACCTCTCAGGAACCCTTAGTCAGTGCCCAGCTGTTCCTCAGATGGCCCCTGGGTTCCGATCCACCCCCAGAAACAAACATGCCCAATTCCAGGGATGGGGGAGCCTGGTGGGCTGCCGTCTATGGGGTTGCACAGAGTTGGACACGACTGAAGCAACTTAGCAGCAGCAGCAGCAACACCTACAGGGGATGGAAGCACTTCCAGCCACATAAACCCCATTCCCACAGTCAGTGCAGGTCATGGGCACCACCCCATGCACCCCCAGATCCTCTCTTCCTGCATCTGGCTAAGCCTTGAGTGGGTCATCATTGGGGCCTGGAGGGTCCCAAATATACTCCCGTCCTGCAAGGTCTTGACTGGGGGCAAGTCAGGCCTCAGGAGGCACCTCTTTGGGAACAAAGTTCACCCTTCCCATGGGCACCCCCTCCCAGGGCAGAGACCCCTACAGCCTGCCCTAGCCCCGATAAGGCTGCCTGGGGAGCTGAAAGCTGACATCTGTCTCCGTGGCAGGAGGAAGCCCACGTTGAGGATGCTGCTGGGAATTTCCATAATAAATCCTTAGTTAGGAGATCCTGGAGCTTCCAGCACAGGAGTCACCTGCTGTTTCCATTCTCAGGTTCCTGTCACAAGCCTGGCCACCTGCTGCCTGTGGGAGGTGGGCCAGGGTCCACTGCAGAGAACGGGTCTTGGAGGTCAGCCTTGGGAGCCTTTCAGAGACGTGGGGTGCAGAAGTTCTGGGGTTTGTCTTTTGCACTCAGACATTGAAAGTACATTTCAGTGCCTCCCCCGATTTCTGGACGCTTCCATGAGGTCAAAGATCCAGTGTGTAAGGGTGTGAAATATCCCAACTGGATCCAGATGGGGTGAACCACTAGACTGAGGCCAGCAAGTGGGCCTAAGGGGCTTGCTGCCTAGTGGGAGAGCTGTGTGGGTCTGCAGTGCCTTCAGCAGGCAAGGATAGGCTCCCCCAGCCCAGGTGGTTTTGCCAAGAAAGTTGTCACCAGCCCCCCAGTTTGAGTCTCACCTTCATACCCCCCAGTAACCCCCTGAAAACCTGGTGCCACAATTTGCTCACACATCCCCTCAGGCCCCCAGACCCCAGGATGACCACATGCTGCCTCCTGCTGCATGTGGGGTACATTCAGCCCAGCATAAGCCCTGCCAGCAATTTCCAGGAGGATCAAGTATGTAGGAGGTGCCCCAAGGAAGGGGGACACCAAGGGACAAAGATGAGGTACACATGCTCACACAGGACATGGGTAATAGTTGTAGACCCAAGAGTCATTTATGTACCATATGAACATCCCAATTGAGCAGCTTCAGGGAAATCACATGGGTAAGAGAAGGGCATCTGTCTCTAAACAAATGTTACATTCAACAGTTAGGAAGCATCTCCATTTCCCAGGATTTTAACTAAGATCTTGAGTTGAAAGTAGTTTCACAATATGCATCGCTCTGTCCTTTCCAAATAAACTGTCTTGAAATGAAGGCAAGCTCGTGGGTTTAACCACCTAGTTAGCTAAGCAGTGAATACCACAGAGAAGGGAAAGGTTGGGAGTTTCCATGAGATCACCCAGCCCCACAGCATCCAGAGTGGAAAATGTTCAGAGTATAGGTGTCAGGGGAAAAGTTTAGTCCCAGGATCATTCAGACAAAGTCCCCAGAAACAGTCAACAGAGGTAAATGAAATCATCTTTGAAGTACTTTCCTTGTTGTTGTTGTTGTTGTTCAGTCATTGCTCATGTCCAACTCTTTGTGACCCCATGGACTACAGCAAGCCAGGCATCCCTGTCCTTTGCTATCCCCCATAGTTTGCTCAAACTCATGTCCATTGAGTCAGTGATAGTATCCAACCATCTCATCCTCTGTTACCCCCTTCTCCTCCTGCCTTCAATCTTTCACAGCATCAGGGTCTTTCCCAATGAGTCAGCTCTTCACATCAGGTGGCCAAACTATTCAAACTTCAGTTTCAGCATCAGTCCTTCCAGTAACTATTCAGGGTTGATTTCCATTAAGATTGACAGGCTCTATCTCCTTTCCATCCAAGGTAATCTCATGAGTTTTCTACAGTACCACAATTAAAAAGAATCAATTCTTTGGTGCTCAGCCTTCTTTATGGTTCATCACATCATTGCATGACTACTGGAAAAACCATAGCATTAACTACATGGACCTTTGACAGCAAAGTGATGTCTCTGCTTTTTAATACGCTGTCTAGGTTTGTCATAGCTTTTCTTTAAAGGAGTAAATGTCTATTAACTTCATGGCTGCAGTCACCAGCAGCAGTAATGTTGGAGCCCAAGATTATAAAATCTATCACTGTTTCCATTTGTTCCCCATCTATTTGTCATGAAGTGATGGGACTGGATGCCATTAACTTCATTTTTTGAATGTTGAGTTTTAATCCTGTTTTTTCACTCTCCTCTTTCAACTTCATCAAGAGGTTCTTTAGTTTTCCTTTGATTTCTGCCATTAGAGTGTTATCATCTACATATCTGAGGTTATTGATATTTCTCCTGGCAATCTAATTCCAGTTTGTGATCCATCCAGCCCAGCATTTCACATGATGTACCCTGCAGACAAGTTAAATAAACAGGGTGACAGTAGACAGCCTTTATGTACTCCTTTCCCAATTTGAAACCAGTCTGTTTTTCCATGTCTGGTTCTAACTGTTGCTTCCTGACCTGGATACAGGTTTTCCAAGAGGCAAGTAAGGTGGTCTGGTATTTCTATCTCTTTAAAAATTTTCCACAGTGTGTTGTGATCCAACCAGTCAAAGGCTTTAGCATAATCAATGAAGCAGTAGTAGATGTTTTCTTGAATTCCCTTGTTTTTTCTATGATCCAACAGATGTTCACAATTTGACCTCTGGTTCCTTTGCCAATCCAGCTTGTACATCTGGAAGTTCTTGGTTCTCATACTGTTGAAGCCCAGCTTGAAGGATTTTGAGCATTACCTTGCTAGCATGCGAAATGAGTGCAATTGTGTGGTAGTCTGAATAATCTTTGGCATTGCCTTTATTTGGGATTGGAATGAAAACTGACTTTTCCAGTCCTATGGCCTTTGTTGAGTTTTCCAAATTTGATGGAATATTGAGGGCATCACTTTAGCAGCAGCATCTTTTAGGATATTAAATAGCTTAGCTGAAATTCCATCACCTCCTCTTGGTTTGTTTGTAATAATGCTACCTAAGGTCCACTTGACTTCACACTTCAAGGTGTCTGGCTCTAGGTAAGGAACTACATTATTGTTGTTATCCAGGTCATTAAGATCTTTTTTGCATAGATCTTAAATCTATGCAAAATTTAAAATTTTTGTATAGAAAATCTTATATAAAAGATTTGGGCAACCTAAAATAAACCTTCTTTGGGCAACCTAAAATAATCCTTCTTTGGGCAACCTAAAATATTCCTTCTTTGGGCAACCTAAAATATTCCTTCTTTGGGCAACCTAAAATATTCCTTCTTTGGGCAACCTAAAATAATCCCAAGAAAGGAAAACGTATGCATGCCCAACACTAGTAATACAAAATTAGATCACATTCAAAATTGAGGCATCCGTAAAGTGACCAAAAGTCTTGGGTGTTAGTCTGGACACAGGAAAACACATTCCTTGCAGTCACTGTCTTCTTTGATGAGGTTGTGGCTGTTAGATTTTAGCTCTGCAGAAGCAGGATCCTCTATGACCCACCTCCCAGAATATTGGAAATAAAAGCAAAAATAAACAAATGGGACCTAATTAAACTTAAAAGCTTCTGCACAACAAAGGAAACTATTAGCAAGGTGAAAAGGCAGCCTTCAGAATGGGAGAAAATAATAGCAAATGAAGCAACTGACAAACAACTAATCTCAAAAATATACAAGCAACTCCTCCAGCTCAACTCCAGAAAAATAAATGACCCAATCAAAAAATGGGCCAAAGAACTAAATAGACATTTCTCCAAAGAAGACATACAGATGGCTAACAAACACATGAAAAGATGCTCAACATCACTCATTATCAGAGAAATGCAAATCAAAACCACTATGAGGTACCGTTTCACGCCAGTCAGAATGGCTGCGATCCAAAAGTCTACAAGCAATAAATGCTGGAGAGGGTGTGGAGAAAAGGGAACCCTCTTACACTGCTGGTGGGAATGCAAACTAGTACAGCCACTATGGAGAACAGTGTGGAGATCCCTTAAAAAACTGGAAATAAAACTACCTTATGATCCAGAATCCCACTGCTGGGCATACACACTGAGGAAACCAGAAGGGAAAGAGACACGTGTACCCCAATGTTCATCGCAGCACTGTTTCTAATAGCCAGGACATGGAAGCAACCTAGATGTCCATCAGCAGATGAATGGATAAGAAAGCTTTGGTACATATACACAATGGAGTATTACTCAGCCATTAAAAAGAATACATTTGAATCAGTTCTAATGAGGTGAATGAAACTGGAGCCTATTATACAGAGTGAAGTAAGCCAGAAAGAAAAACACCAATGCAGTATACTAACACATATATATGGAATTTAGAAAGATGGTAACAATAACCCTGTGTACGAGACAGCAAAAGAGACACTGATGTATAGAACATTCTTATGGACTCTGTGGGAGAGGGAGAGGGTGGGAAGATTTGAAGCATGTGTAATATCATGTATGAAACGAGTCACCAGTCCAGGTTCGATGCACGATACTGGATGCTTGGGGCTGGTGCACTGGGACGACCCAGAGGGATGGTATGGGGAGGGAGGAAGGAGGAGGGTTCAGGATGGGGAACACATGTATACCTGTGGCGGATTCATTTCGATATTTGGCAAAACTAACACAATATTGTAAAGTTTAAAAATAAAATTAAATTAAAAAATAAATAAATAAAATTTTTAAAAAGCAATATGTAAATGATAGTGTAGTTGAATATTAAATTTCGGGTTAGCTTGTCACGGCAGTGCTGTGTTGTGGTACCCCTCACTGAGATGATGAAAGGAGTTGAGACAACAAAGAAGGAGAAAAACCTGAGTAATGTCAGAGATGATACAGAGATGGAACAAACCAGGGTGTGGGGAGAGGTAACAGATGAACAGTGTTCTGGCTAGGAATGTGACTCCAGGAGGCAGGTAGAACCTCACTGGTAGATGAAGTCCATGGGACCTGGGATCAGAGAAAAACTAAAGAGGGTGTATGTTTTCCAGATGGCGTAGGGGTTCTCTTAGCTGTGAATCGGTCCCATTTATGTCTGCTTCCTACTTTAAAGGAGGTGCAGGGCACTGAGAATCAGCACAGCTTCCTTACTGTCAGTGGACCTGGTCCTTCTCTGCCCCATGGACTAGTGACAGACGTGGAGGGCACTTTACTCCTTACCATCATTGTGCCTTTTCAGTGTATAAAGGGGCTGTGTAGTATCCATAGAGGCAAATGTGGTCCTTCTCCAATCAGTCCTACACCCAGATAGCCTCAGTTCCCTGGAATGTCCCATCAGTTACCTCTGAGCCTTATCTGCTCACCTGGGAGCCCCTACTCTTCCTTCCAATCAGAGTGAACTCCCCATCTCCTCCCTTCCATCCACCTCCCCTTAAGTCTTGCCCACTGTCCCAGACCCAGCTCCTATTTCAGGAGTCTCTGATGACTCTAGTGAGCATCAAGATTATTTTGTCTATTCAGGATCTTTTGTTGTTTTCTACCAATTTTAGAATTATTTGACTTGGTTCAGTGAAAAATGTCATTGTTATTTTGATAGAGGTTGATTTGAATCTGTAGGTTGCTTTGGTATTATGGTCATTTTAACAAATTTAATATTTTCAATCCATAAGATAGAATATCTTTCCATTTATTTGTGTCTTTTTCATTTTCTTTCACCAGTGTCTTACTGTTTGCATTATAGAGGTATTTCACCTCATTTGTTAAATCCACTTCTAGGTATTTTATTCTTCTTTATCCAGTTGTATGGAGAAGACAGTGGCACCCCACTCCAGTACTCTTGCCTGGAAAATCCCATGGACAGAGGATCCTGGTAGGCTGCAGTCCATGGGATCACTAAGAGTCGGACACGACTGAGTGACTTCACTTTCACTTTTAACTTTCATACACTGGAGAAGGAAATGGCAACCCACTCCAGTGTTCTTGCCTGGAGAATCCCTGGGACGGGGGGAGCCTGGTGGGCTGCCGTCTATGGGGTCGCACAGAGTCAGACATGCCTGAAGCGATTTAGCAGCAGCAGCAGCATGCAGTTGTAACGATATTGAACACCTTTTCATATACACGTTGACTGTTTGTATACAATCTTTGGAAAAATGTCTCTTTAGGTCATTTGCCCATTTTTAATCAGATTTTTCTATATTGAGTTGTATGATTTCCTTATATATTTTGAAAATTAATTCCATATTATATATACAGTTTACAAAGATTTTCTCCAATTCCATAGGTTGCCATTTTATTTTGTTGACTGTTTCTTTTGTTGTGCAAGATGTTTTGTTTTGTGGTCCCATTTGTTGATTTTTGCTTTTGTTACTTGCGCTTTTATAATATATCCAAAATCATCACCACGACCAATGCCAAGGAACTTTTTCTTATATTTTCACCTGGGAGTTTTATGGTTTCAGGAAATAGCAAAAGAACTAGAAATAGAAAAGGGGCCTGAATATGTGAATGCATTTTTGCAATCTCATGATAAAACTTTAACTGCCAAGGAACTGTTTCTTATGGGAGTGAAGAAAGTAGTTTTTTGAAAGGAATCTACCCCTGATGGAGATGCTGTGAAGATCGTTGAAATGACAATAAAGGATTTAGGTTATTACATAAACTTAGTTGATAAAACATGGCAGGCTTTGAGAGGACAGACTCCAATTTTGAAAGAAATTCCACAGTGGGTAAAATGCTATAAAACAACATTGCATGCTATGGAGAAATCGTTTCTGAAAAAGAAGACTTAACTGATACAGCAAACTTTATTTTTGTTTCATTTAAAGAAATTGCCATGGCCACCCACCCGAACCTTCAACAACCACCAACCTAATCAGTCAGCAACCATCAGAAAACATGCCTGACCCTCCACCAACCAACAAATGATGGCTCACTGAACTTTCAGATATCTGTTAGCAAGTTTCAACAGTCAAGTTTTTTTTTGAGGGATACTTTTTTATTTTCTTTGCTCTGATCTTCTGGAGTTTTCTCTTTGCAGTAATTTAGGTCATGTCTACATTTACTGGATGAAAGCTTTATCTGTTTAGCTCTTTTTTTTAAAAAATTTTATTTTTTAATTGAAGGATAATTGCTTTACAGAATTTTGTTGTTTTCTGTTAGACCTCAAAGTGAATCAGCCATAGGTATACATATATCCCCTCCCTCTTAAACCTTGCTCCCATCTCCCTCCCCATCCCACCCCTCTAGGTTGATACAGAGCCCCTGTTTGAGTTTCCTGAGACATACAGCAAATTCCTGTTGTCTATCTATTTTATATATGGTAATGTAAGTTTTCATGTTACTCTCTCCGTACATTTCATCCTCTCCTCCCCTCTCCCCATGTCCATAAGGCCATTCTCTATGCCTGTTTCTCCATTACTGCCCTGTAAATAAATTCTTTGTTACCATCTTTCTAGATTCCATATATATGTGTTAGTATATGATACTTATCTTTCTCTTTCTGACTTACTTCATTCTGTATAATAGGCTCTAGGTTCATCCACCTAATGAGAACTGACTGAAATGCATTCCTTTTTATAGCTGAGTAGTCATGTATATATACCACAACTTCTTCATCCATTCATCTGTTGATGGACATCTAGGTTGCTTCCATGTTCTAGCTATTGTAAATAGTGCTGCAATGAACATTGGGGTACATGTGTCTTTTTCAATTTGGTTTCCTCAGGGTATATGCCTAGGAGTGGGATTGTTGAGTCATATGGTGGTTTTATTCCTAGTTTTTTAAGGAATCTCCATACCATCTTCCATAGTGGCTGTATCAATTTAAATTCCCACCAACAAGACAATTCGTTTTACAAGAAGGTCCCTTTTTCTCCACACCCTTTCCAGCATTTATTGCTTGTAGACTTTTTGATGATGGCCATTCTGACCAGTGTGAGGTGATATGCATTGTAGTTTTCATATGCATTTCTCTAATAATGAGAGATATTGAGCATTTTTTCATGTGTTTGTTAGCCATTTGTATGTCTTCTTTGGAGAAATTTTTGTTTAGGCCTTTTTTACATTTTTTGATTGGGTTGTTTGTTTTCCTGGTATTGAGTGGTATGAGCTGCTCGTATATTTTCAAAATTAATCCTTTTTCAGTTGTTTAATTTGCTATTATTTTCTCCCATTCTGAGGGCTGTCTTTTCACCTTGCTTATAGTTTCCTTTGCTGTGCAAAAGCTCTTAATTAGGTCCCACTTGTTTACTTTTGGTTTTATTTCTATTACTTTAGGAGGTAGGTCATAGAGGATCTTGCATTGATTTATGTCACCAAGTGTTCTGCCTATGTTTTCCTCTAAGAGTTTTATAGTTTCTGGTCTTACATTTAGGTCTTTAATGCATTTTGAGTTAATCTTCATGTATGCTGTCAGGAAGTGTTCTAATTTCATTCTTTTACATGTAGCTGTCCAGTTTTCCCCCCTCGATTGCACCGCTTATTGGAGAGGTTGTCTTTGCCCTATTGTATATTCTTGTCTCCTTTGTCAAAAATAAGGTACCCATAGGTGCATGAGTTTATGTTTGGGCTTTCTATCTTGTTCCATTGGTCTATATTTCTGATTTTGTGTCAGTACCATACTGTCTTGATGACTGTAGTTTCGTAGTATAATCCAAAGTCATGAAGGTTGATTCCTCCAGCTCCATTCTTCTTTCTCAAGACTGCTTTGGCTATTTGGGGTCTTTTGTGTTTCCATATGAATTGCGAAATTTTTTGTTCTAGTTCTGTGAAAAATGTCATTGGTAATTTGATAGGGATCACATTGAATTTGTAGATTGCATTTGGTATTATAGTCATTTTCCCAATATTGATTCTTCCTACCCAGGAACATGGGATATCTCTCCATCTGTTCATGTCATATTTGATTTCTTTCATCAGTATCTTATAATTTTCTGTATACAGTTCTTTTGTCTCCTTAGAAAAGTTTATTCCTAGATATTTTATTCTTTTTGTTTCAGTGGTGAATGGGATTGATTCCTTAATTTCTCCTTCTGATTTTTCATTGTTAGCATATAGGAATGCAAGTGATTTCTGTGTATTGATTTTGTATCCTGCAACATGACTAAATTCCCTGATTAGCTCTAGTAATTTTCTGATACTATCTTTAGGGTTTTCTATGTACAGTATCATGTCATCTGCAAACAGTGATAGCTTTACTTCTTTTCCAATCTGGATTCCTTTTATTTCTTTTTCTTCTCTGATTGCTGTAGCTAGGACTTCCAAAACCATGTTGATTAATAATGGAGAAAGTGGACACCTTGTGTTTTTCCTGATCTTAGAGGGGATGCTTTCAGATTTTTACCATTGAGAATAATGTTTGCTGTGGGCTTATCATATATGGTCTTTACTATGTTGAGGTAGGTTCCTTCTTTTAGGTAGTTAGAATAGGAAAAATGAGTCTAGAATGGCAGTGGCTAACAGACAAGGAAGGGAAAAGCCTGCAAAAATAGAACAAAGGAAGGTCCGAGGACTGGAGTGAAGACCTCGGGTAAAACAAACAGCACTCCTGGATAGCCTAATTTACATAGGGCAGGCCCAGGGGGAGGAGAAAAAACATATAAAAAGAGGAGCCAAAATTGGTCTGAGGGCTTCTCTTCCCTTTGTGTCTTTTGGGTCGGCATGCCCTCATGCCTCAAGTATGTATTTTCCTTTACTTTCTAAATAAAACTGAGCTGTAACACTGGTCCGTCTGAGGACTGTAACACTGGTCTGTTACTTCAAATTTTTGTTGTGATGAGGCAAAACCAAGGAAATTACAGACTCTCCCAACATCTATGGTGCCATTTCTTGGATTTAATCTGGCTGAAACAACCTCGGCACAGCCCCTGCAAAGAGGAACCCAAGGACAGCACTCCATGAACACAACCCAACTCCATGAAAGCTACCCCTGTGGAAGCTGAACGTGAAGAAAACCCAGTGCAGGGGAAATGACAAGAAGCATAACACTGGAAACTGGGACATGGAAAAACTAACTCAGCAGAAAGCTCACAAGACTCAGTCTCGATTCCAGAAGATCTCCGGTTTAGGTAGGAGGTCCTCACTCCTATGGCTGGAAGGGCATATGCCTAACAAAATCTTATTTCCTTTACAATCTTTCATTTCTTGTTTCTTTGAACCCCCCATGAACAGGCAAGTGGAAGTGGATGCAACTGAGGGACTCTGGAGAGGCTACTCCTCAGTGTGTCCTAAGGCTCCACTATCACCTGCTCTCTAGTAGCTGTTACCCAAGCCAGTGGGGGTTCTTCTGTCCTTAATCTTCTTTGTACCAAGGATCAGGCCAATGAAAACTGTGAACACAGGTCAGGTATTTAGCAGATTTTCTGGCAGTTTATGAAGGGGATTCCTTGGCATGTTTTCCCACTGATTTTTCCTCCTGTCTTTCAGCTCCTCTCTCCCAGGACTTTGAGCCTGGCCAAAATCCATGGTGCCTGACTTCAGGACGTAATGAAGCTCAGGCTTTCATGTCTCATTGCAAAAATTCAGTTAGAGACACAGCGATAGGTCAGATTGATGAATTTGTTTGGATTCAGTGAGAAGCACACTCCGCAGGGTGTGGGACTTTGCAGAGGGCAAGTGCTTCAGCCATGGAATGTGGTGTGGCTAGTTTTTGCCAGCTGGATGAGTTCATATGCTAATGAGTGGGAAGATCATCCCAACCATTGAAGAACCACCCACTCCTCCATCTTTGATGCCTTGGAACTGCCCTGCCACCTCTGGGTGTCATTAAGCTTGCAAACTGGGGATCAAGGTTTAGTTGATTTTGGCTTGTCACCTTGGACCCATTTGATTTTAATTGGTTTTATGTTATGCCCTTGGACTTTGTCATTCTTTCAAAAATTGTGCCCTGTCCCTTTATCTTCTGTTTCATGCTCTTTTCCTGAGCCCATCCAGGCCCACAACGTTGCCTCTTCAATCTTCTGGAGGTACAACCAGAAAATATCTGGCCCTTGAGAGGGAAATACTGTGTAATATCCGATCCCTCTAGATATTCAGGCCTTCATCTTCTATGTTTCCTACAACATGTGCAACAACAGCATCTCTCAGGGAATCCCCTAGAGTGGGTGACAGGCACACAAGGCACTGCAGTGTGCCACACAGGCACTTCTGGCCTGCTAGAAGTCCATCTGTTGGCATCCCTTCAAGGACAACTGGGTTTCCAGGGATAATGTTTACCACTTTGGGAGATAGCCCTGAAGGGCGTTTGGGTCCAAATCCTTACCACGCTTCTCCTAAAGGTTAAAACAACCCCCTGGATCAAATCTCCACTCCACTTTTAAGGAACATATGGTCTGTTGCCTCTTATGAATTTGTTCTTAAGTCAATTACTAATTCCTACAATCAGGACCCTGTCCCCTTGTAGGCAACATCGCTCCACCCTGCTTATTATTAAAATACTCTAACGCCCCTAACAGGATCAGACAACCCACTTCTTTGTCATTACTTCTGTTATTACCTAAAGTGGGTCTGTGACAATGAAATGTTTACCATTGGAAACATCTTAACCTGCTCTTATGGAGAACTAGGAAAGGAAATCAGTGACTTACATTCCCTTAGAGCAGTAAGAGGATAAGGCTTATGGCTGTTTCACCAGGTTCCCATTCTCGGGCCACAAGCTTGGATTGCTTTTCATCATGACATCTATTTCCATCTGTGGTGAACAAACTGGCAATGAGTTAAGATTACAACCCCTTAATCCTACTCAGCTCTGGTCATGCTAGAGACCTTGGGGATGCCCAACTCCAGGCCACGGGTCCAAGGAGGTCGACCTGCCTCGATTTGCCTAGGGATCTGGTCCTTGAAATGTTGTCACACCTCAACCTGCTTGGGGATCTGCCAATCCAGGGGTCCCAGGAGGTCGACATGCCTTGACTTGCCCAGGGACCCAATTCTCAGGAGGCCTACATGCCTGGGCTTGCACAGGAATTCAATCTCCAGGAGGCTGTCACACCTCAGCTTGCCTGGGGATCTGCACCCTGACCCGGGGACACCTGTCTCTCAGGTTGCAACACTACTGGGTAGGATAAGCTTCAAAAAGACTCATGCCTAAGGAAGTCCACCCATGGAAATTGAAGGAGGCCTATTAGTTTTTCTTTTTTCTTTTCCTCCCTGTCATCACTGTCTTTCAAATGGGAAATAACCAATCCATTTACCGGCAGACGCCCTTGAGATGCATCCTTGATAACTGGAAGCTGTTCAATCCTCTAACTCTATGGAGAAGTCACTTAAAATTCTTTGGTGCCACTGTGTGGCCACGGTATCCTCTGGGTGACAAAGAACGCTGGCCTGAGGATGGGAGTTTAAATTACAATACCATCCTGCAGCTAGACTTATTCTGAAAAAGACAAGGGAAATAGACAGAGATCCCCTATGTCCAAATTTTCTTCCAGCTAAGAGATATGAAGGAACTCTGTCTTAAGTATGGGATTGTTGTATGCCCTAAAAGTGAACCTACCAGGCAAATGGTGTTAGGCACAACCAAGAGAAGGAACCACCCCCCTCCACATGAAGGCTCACCTCCCACAGCTCCCAAGTTGCCTGGTACTCCTTCCTTATATCCAAATGTGCCCCCATACCTGGGAGCACCCCCCCCCCAACCAAACCCAACTCAAGTATGTCCTTAGTCAAAACTGGAGGAGAATTCAGACCAACCCAGGTCCATAATCCCTTCTCCCTCTTAGAACTAAGACAGATGAAACAAGACCTGGGAAGCTATACAGATGATCCAGGCAAATATACAGAAACATTCCAACACATTACCTTGGCCTTTGACTTGATGTGGAAGGACATCATGGTCATATTTATTCAAACTTTATCTGACCTTGAGTATCAGTTCAGTTCAGTTCAGTCGCTCAGTTGTGTCCAATTCTTTGCGACCCAATGAATCGCAGCATGCCAGACTGCGACAGAGGAACCAGAGATCAAATTGCCAACATCTGCTGGATCGTCGAAAAAGCAAGAGAGTTTCAGAAAAACATCTATGTCTGCTTTATTGACTATGCCAAAGCCTTTGACTATGTGGATCACAATAAACTGTGGAAAATTCTGAAAGAGATGGGAATACCAGACCACCTGACCTACCTCTTAAGAAACCTGTATGCAGTTCAGGAAGCAACAGTTAGAACTGTACATGGAACCACAGATGGGTTCCAAATAGGGAAAGGGGTACGTCAAGGCTGTATATTGTCACCCTGCTTATTTAACTTATATGCAGAGTACATCATGAGAAACGCTGGGCTGGAAGAAGCACAAGCTGGAATCAAGATTGCCAGGAGAAATATTGATAACTTCAGATATGCAGATGACACCACCCTTATGGCAGAAAGTGAAGAGCAACTAAAAAGCCTCTTGATGAAAGTGAAAGGGGAGAGTGAAAAAGTTGGCCTAAAGCTCAACATTCAGAAAACTAAGATCATGGCATCTGGTCCCATCACTTCATGGCAAATAAATGGGGAAGCAGTGGAAATAGTGTCAGACTTTATTTTTCTGGGCTCCAAAATCACTGCAGATGGTGACTGCAGCCATGAAATTAAAATGCTTACTCCCTGGAAGGAAAGTTATGACCAACCTAGATAGCATATTAAAAAGCAGAGACATTACTTTGCCAACAAAGGTCTGTCTAGTCAAGGCTATGGTTTTTCCTGTGGTCATGTATGGATGTGAGAGTTGGACTGTGAAAAAAGCTGAGCACCGAAGAATTGATGCTTTTGTGGTGTTGGAGAAGCCTCTTGCAAGTCCCTTGGACTGCAAGGAGATCCAACCAGTCCATCCTAAAGGAGATCAGTCCTGGGTGTTCATTCGAGGGACTGATGCTAAAGCTGAAACTCTAATACTTTGGCCAACTCATGCAAAGAGTTGACTCATTGGAAAAGACCCTGATCTGGAAGGGATTAGGGGCAGGAGGAGAAGGGGATGACAGAGGATGAGATGGGTGGATGGCATCACCAACTCGATGGACATGAGTTTGGGTAAACTCCCGGAGTTGGTGATGGACAGGGAGGCCTGGTGTGCTGTGATTCATGGGGTCACAAAGAGTCAGACGTGACTGAGCGACTGAACTGAACTGAACTTACTCCCACTGCACAAGGAGGGGACGCCCTCTATTGGAAGAACCAGAGAAAAGGCAAAAGGCACTGGACTCTGGTCCTCTCCTTCAGATGGGAGCAACCTCTTCGAGCCCCATACTTGGCTCAAAGCAGACGCCTTTGGTATGTATACTGAAGAACTGGAAGAAATTTTACCCTCAGGCCCTGTTAAAGAAGCATATCTTTTTCTTCACCAAGGCATGGCCTCAATATGATGTATCTGATGGTGGAAAATGGCCCCCTGAGGGCTCACTTAATTATAATACCATCCTCCAACTAGACCTGTTTTGTAGATGAGAAGGAAAATGATCAGAAGTCCCATATATACAGGTTTTCTTTGTCCTGAGAGAAAACACCCTCTTATGCAGGAGTTGTGGCCTTATTCCTTCTGTGATGCCTATAATTTCCCCCAGACCCTTGGGTTCAAACTGTCTGCCTTATCCAGGGATGCCCAAACCTAGCCTATGGGAGCCTCCACAATTTTTGGTAACACCTCCAGCACCAGCAGCAGCTCCCATCCTAGTGGCTCCTAATGCAACCCCGGTGATCTCTAGGCTATATTCTTCCCTCCTTCCATTACAGGAAGTTCCTAATGGGGACTTGCAATCCATGCAAGTTCATGTCCCTTTCCCCCTCCAAGATTTAAGACAAATTAAATTAAACCTAGGAAGCATTACTGAAGATCCTGACAACTATAGGGTCTAACTCAGTCTTTTGAAGTGGCATGGAAAGATGTTATGCCCATCCTGACTAGCACCCTTACTGACAATGAAAGAAGTAGAGTAATTAAAAATGCCCAGGAATGGGGAGATGAATGGTATGCTACTAGCTTGCAGGGGATATCTGACAGTGAATCATCCTGGTTTCCTATAAGACTCCAGGCAGTGCCCATAGCTGATCCTAATTGGGCACATGACAAAGTCAATGATGACTGGAAGAGAGTTCACTTTATCAATTGCTTTAAGGAAGGCTTAAAAAAAATCTTGAGCGAAGCCATTAAACTACTCCAAACTATCAGGAGTGACTCAGTAAAAGGAGGAAAATCCCACAGCTTTTCTGGAAAGGCTCAGGGAGGCATTGAGAAAACAGTTATTTGGACCCAGACTCCCTAGAGGGCCAGTTTATTCTTAAAGACAAATTTATTACTCGATCAGCTCAAGATATTCGGAGGAAACTCCAAAAATTGGCCTTCAGCCCAGATATGGATTTAAAGTGCCTCCTAAAAGCTGCCACATCAATATTCTTTAATAGAGATCAGGAGGAATGTAAGGAAAAAGACAAGAGAGATAAGAGAAAGGTGGAAGCTCTCATTATGGCCCTACAGGGAGTTAACTTTAGGGCTGCAAAGGTGGGAGGACAAAAAAATTTGGAGCCTCTTTCCGTTATGGAAAGGACAGACACTTTAAGGGACAATGCCCCCAGCGCAAGCAGAGGTCACTACCGAGGCCTTGCCCCACTTGCAAAGGAGATCACTAGAAGAGTAACTGTCCCCAGGGACGTAGGTTTCAGGAGTCAGAAACTCAGACCCAGGATCAAGACTGAGGGGACCAGAGGCTTCCCACTTTGGCTCATGTCCTCATCACCACACAGGAGCCTCAGGTGACTCTAACTGTAGGCGGCCATCCTGTTATCTTCATACTTGGTACAGCAGCTACTTTCTCAGCCCTCCTCTCTAATCTGGGTCCTCCTTCTACCAAGTCAGCTACTATACGTGACATTTCTTGAAAGCTGGTTACAAAATTCTTTACACAACAGTTGAATTGTAACTGGGATTCTATTCTTTTTTCTCATGCCTTTCTGGTAATACCAGAAAGCCCAACCCCCATCCTAGGAAGAGATGTTCTATCTAAAATGCAAACTTCAATTCATATGGAAATGGAATCTACAGAAAACTTATGCTTACCCCTGACAGAAGTAGAAATTAACCCTGAAGTCTGGGCAACCAGAGAAAAGACAGGAAGAGCCATCTCAGCTCAACTAGTACAGATAACTCTTAAAAATCCTAATAACTTTTCTTACCAGAAACAATACTCTCTAAAGCCAGAGGCAAAACAGGGACTTATTCCCTTGATTGAAAACCTCAAAGGACAGGGGCTCTTAATAGAATGTAACAGCCCTTATAATACAACTATTCTGGGAGTTCAAAAGCCTAATCAGGAATAGTGTCTAGTTCAGGATCTCTGCCTCATTAATGAAGCTGTAATACCATTACATCCTGTCGTACCTAACCCCTGTACTCTACTCTTCCAAATCCCAGAAACAGCCACTTATTTTACTGTTTTAAATTTGAAGGCTGCCTTTTTTTTTTTTTTTGCATACCCTTAGCTCAAAGTTCACAATTTTTGTTTGCTTTTGAGGATCCATCTGATTTCTCTACTCAACTTGGACAGAGTTGCCTCAAGGATTTAGAGATAGCCCTCACTTGTTCAGGCAGGTGTTAGCCAAAGACCTAGCTGCCTTTCACACAACTGAATCTATAAAAGTCCTTCAATATGTAGATGATATTCTCCTTTGTGCTGACACAGACAAAAAATGTAACCAAGCTGTTTGTGACCTTCTTAATTATCTAGCTCCATGTGACTACAAGATATCAAAATCAAAAGCTCAAATGTGCCAACAAGAAGTCAAATATTTAGGACTCAAACTCTCCCATGGAGTTTGAACCCTGGGAAAAGAAAGAATGGAAACCATTTTACAACATCCACTCCCTAATACTCTTAGATAACTCCATGGTTTCCTTGGCATAACCACTTACAGCTGGATTTGGATTCCCCGATATGCAGAATCAGGACAAAAGGCATTACAATGGGAACCTGGAGAAATACATGCATTTAAGACTTTAAAACAGGCTCTTCTTCAGGCTCCTGCTCTCAGCCTGCCTGTGCTAAGTTACTTCGGTCATGTCCAACTCTGTGCAACCCTATGGACTGTAGCCTGCCAAGCCCCTCTGTCCATGGGTTCTCCAGGCAAGAATACTGGGGTGGGTTGTCATGTCCTTCTCCAGGGGATCATCCCCACCCAGAGATCGAACCCAGGTCTCCTGCATTGCAGGCAGGTTCTTTACCACTAGTGCCACCTGGGAAGCTCCTCAGCCTGCCTGCAAGAGACCAGTTTAATCTTTTTGTAGCAAAGATCAGGATAGGCAATAGTCACATTATCTAAAATTTTAGAAAGTAATCCCCTATCCCCTAGAACTAGTGCTCAATTAGCCGAATTGACTGTTTTAACCAGTGCCTTAGAGCTGGGAACTGACAAGAAAGTGAACATCTATACTGATTCTAAATATGCTTACTTAGTCCTTCATTTTCACGCTGCTATCTGGAAGGAAAGAAACTTTATTTTATTTATTTTTTTTACTTTACAATATTGTATTGGTTTTGCCATACATCAACATGAATCCCCCAGGGGTATACACGTGTTGCCCATCCTGAACCCCCCTCCCACCTCCCTCCCCATACCATCCCTCTGGGACATCCCAGTCAGTGCACCAGCCCCAAGCACCCTGTATTATGCATCGAACCTGGACTGGTGATCCATTTCACATATGATAATTTACATGTTTCAATGCCATTTTCCCATATCATCCCACCCTCGCCCTCTCCCGCAGAGTCCAAAAGACTGTTCTCTCTTTTGCTGTTTTGCATACAGGGTTATTGTTACCATCTTTCTAAACTCCATATATATGCATTATTATACTGTTGGTGTTTTTCTTTCTGGCTTACTTCACTCTGTATAATCGGCTCCAGTTTCATCCACCTCATTAGAACTGATTCAAATGTATTCTTTTTAATGGCTGAGTAATATTCCATTGTGTATATGTACCAAAGCTTTCTTATCCATTCATCTGCTGATGGACATCTAGGTTGCTTCCATGTCCTAGCTATTGTAAACAGTGCTGTGATGAACATTGGGGTACACGTGTCTCTTTCAATTCTGGTTTCCTTGGTGTGTATGCCTAGCAGTGGGATTGCTGGGTCATATGGCAGTTCTATTTCCAGTTTTTTAAGGAATCTCCACACTCTTCTCCATAGTGGCTGTACTAGTTTGCATTCCCACCAACAGTGTAAGAGGGTTCCCTTTTCTCCACACCCTCTCCAGCATTTATTGCTTGTAGACTTTTGGATAGCAGCCATTCTAACTGGTGTGAAATGGTACCTCATTATAGTTTTGATTGGCATTTCTCTGATAATGAGTGGTGTTGAGCATCTTTTCATGTGTTTGTTAGCCACCTGTATGTCTTCTTTGGAGAAATGTCTGTTTAGTTCTAAAACCTCAGATGGCAGTCCCATTAAATACTACCAAGAAATTATGTGCCTCTTAGATGCAATTAAACTACCCAAAGAAGTGGCTGTAATACACTGCCGGGGCCATCAAAAGGATGATCCTGACATAACAATGGGAAATAGGAGAGCTGACCAACAGGTAAAAGAAGGCAGCCATCCAAGTCTTTTAATACTCAGGCTCCCGTCCTCTGGAATAAGATCCCCAGTGACATAAAATCCCAGCATTCTCCCAGGAAATGTCAACACTCTCTTTATCATGGAGATACTCTACTCCCCTCTGGATGGCTTCAAACAGAAGATGAAAAACTTGTATTGCCCTACAGCACCCAATGAAAAATTCTTAAAGCTCTACAGCAAACTTTCCATTTGGGAATTGAAAATACTTACCAACCTGCTAAGAGTCTTTTCAAGGGAAAAGGATTAATAAAAACTGTAAGCTAGATTGTTAAAGGATGTGAAGTCTGCCAAAAGAATAATCCCTGTAACAACCAGTCAGCTCTCCCAGGCTTACAGTGTACAGGAAGATATCCTGGAGAGGACTGGATATATTTCACTCATATGTCAAAAGCCAAAGGACATCAATACCTACTGGATTGGGTTGATACCTTTACCGAGTGGATAGAGGCTTTCCTTTGTAGAATAGAACAAGCAAAAGAAGTTGTTAAAACTTTAATATAGGAGATCTTTCCTTGCTTTGGCCTGCCACATGGAATTCAAAGTGATAGTGGCCCTGCCTTTAAGGCTACAATAGCACAGGGCGTCTCCCAGGCCCTAAGAATAGAGTTTCATTTACACTGTGCCTGGAGGCCTCACTCCTCTGGGAAGGTAGAAAAAGCTAAAATATGATTAAGCAACATTTATGAAAACTCTCACAAGAGCCTTACCTTTCCTGGACTTCATTACTTCCTTTAGGTCTTGTGAGAATAAGAAATACTCCACAGTCACTGGGACTCAGCCCTTTTGAAATGTTATATGGGAGGCCATTTCTCAAAAATGATTTACTTCTAGATCAAGAAACCGCCGAACTAACAAAATATGTCACTAACTTCTTTTCAAAAATAGTTACAATCCTTAGAAAATGGGATCTCACAACCAAAAGAAAATAAAAAGTCCTTATATAATTGTGGGAACTTGGTATTAGTAAAGGCTCTTCCTGACAATCAGTTCAGTTCAGTCACTCAGTAATATCCGACTCTTTGCGACCCCATGAATTGCAGCACGCCAGGACAGACTGGTTGGGTCTCCTCGCAGTCAAGGGATTCTCAAGAGTCTTCCCCAACACCACAGTTCAAAAGCATCAATTCTTCTGTGCTCAGCACTTCTACAGTCCAACTCTCACATCCATACATGACTACTGTAAAAACCAAAGCTTTGACTAGACAGACCTTTGTTGGCAAAATAATGTCTCTGCTTTCTAATATGCTGTCTAGGTTGGTCATAACTTTTCTTCCAAACAGCAAGGATCTTTTAATTTCATGTCTGCAGTCATCATCTGCAGTAATTTTGGAGCCCAGAAAAATAAAGTCCGGCACTGTTTCCATTGTTTTGCCATCTATTTGCCATGAAGTGATGGGACCAGATGCCATGATCTTAGTTTTCTGAATGTTGAGTTTTAAGCCATCTTCTTCACTCTCCTCTTTCACTTTTATCAAGAGGCTCTTTAGTTCTTCTTCGCTTTCTGCCATAAGGGTGGTGTCATCTGCATATCTGAGGTTATTGATATTTCTCCCGGCAATCTTGAGTCCAGTTTGTGCTTCCTCCAGTCCAGCATTTCTCATGATGTACTCTGGATATAAGTTAAATAAGCAGGCTGACAATATACAGCCTTGATGTACTCCTTTCCCAATCTGGAAGCAGTCTGTTGTTTCAAGCCCAGTTCTTACTGTTTCTTCTTGTCCTGCATGTAGATTTCTCAGGGGGCAAGTCAAGTGGTCTAGTATTCCCATCTCTTTAGGAATCTTCCACAGTTTGTTGTGATCCACACAGTCAAAGGCTTTAGCATAGTCAATAAAGCAGAAGTAGATGCTTTTTAGGAACTCTCTCACTTTTTCGATGTTCCAATGGATGTTGGAAATTTGACTTCTGGTTCCTCTGCCTTTTCTAAATCAAGCTTGAGCATCTGGAAGTTCATGGTTCATGTAGTGTTGAAGCCTGGCTTGGAGAATTTTAAGCGTTAATTTGCTAGCGTGTGAGATAAGTGCAACTGTGCCGTTGTTTGAGCATTCTTTGGCATTGCCTTTCTTTGGGATTAGAATTAACACTGACCATTTCCAGTCCTGTGGCCACTGCTGAGTTTTCCAAATTTGCTGGTATGTTGAGTGCAGCACTTTCACAGCATCATCTTTTAGGTTTTGAAATAGCTCAACTGTAATTCCATCACCGCCACTAGCTTTGTTCATAGTGATGCTTCTTAAGGCCCACTTGACTTCACATTCCAGGATTTCTGGCTCTAGGTGAGTGATCACACCACTGTGATTATTTGGGTCATGAAGATCTTTTTTGTATAGTTTTCCTGTGTATTCTTGACACCTCTTCTTAATATCTTCAACTTCTGTTAGGTCCATACCATCTCTGTCCTTTATTGAGCCTAACTTTGCAGGAAATGTTCCCTTGGTATCTAATTTTCTTGAAGAGATCTGTAGTCTTTCCCATCCTATTGTTTTCCTCTATTTCTTTGCATTAACCACTGAGGAAAGCTTTCTTATCTCTCCTTGCTTTTCTTTGGAACTGCATTCAAATGGGTATATCTTTCCTTTTCTCCTTTGCTTTGGCTTCTCTTCTCAGCTATTTGTAAGGCCTTGTGAGACCTTGCTTAGGTCTTCAAAACGATCTTTAATAATAACTGTTAAATTTCAGCAGATGACTTCAATTGCCAGCAAATGCTTTTCATATTTAATGAATGTTTATTATAGTAGAATAAAACATAAATGTTTATTAATAAGACTTGAAATCTGTCCCCAAAGGGGAAAAAAGATAATTACTTACATAAAATAGCCAAGATTTGGCAAGCAGACTTCTCCTTGAAGATTAACTTCACAGATCATTTTCAAAACACCAACTGTGTTTGTTTAGAAAGATTCCCCCATGTTTTTTATTCAATGAAACAATAGAAAGTTCTCAAAATGAAGCTGTGTGAAGTCCACAGAAAATATTTTCTGTGAGGTGCAAGAGAACATAAACGAGTTTTTTTTTTTCTCTTTTACTTCCCCAGCTTGAAACATGTCTTTCAAAAATAAAATTTCCTAATTCTCAGGGGTTTTTTTTGAGACATACTGATTTTTTAAATGGAAATAAAGAGAAATTAGTAGGAAGTCAATATACAGCTAAGGAGAACAAGAGGAAAAAAAGCAGAAAAGGCCAAAATTAATACCAAGGCCTTGGAGTGGTTGGGAGATGTAGACACTCCATTGTACCTAGAGAAGGTCAAACCCCAAAGATAGGGCAGCGAAGCCACCTATGGGTCTCAGATTGGAGAGAACTGAGCCGAGCCCAGGGCCTAGCACACAGCTGTGTGGACTGGGAGGTTCTTGCGTGCAGAGGTGGAGGGGCGGGTCCTATTGGGGGTTGGGGGAGGGGGGATCGGAAGGCGAGCTCGGCGATGAGGCGGGGCCCTCACGTGACCGCAAGCTGCAGAGCGGTGCAGCCTTAAGTGCAGGCGTCACTCCTGTCTGGTTATCAGCTCCCCGCTGCCCTGAGCTCAGCGGGCTGGCATCGGGCCCGCGGCAAGTGGAGCAGGTAAGGGCCCCGGGGCCCGCGCGCTGACGCCAGGGAGGCAGTGGCCAACCAACCCTAGAGGCCCGCGCAGGGGTTCAGCATGGAGAATCCCGGCGAGTTCTTTCCACACCCCAGCTTTCCTGGGAACAGAAATAAGGGCCCCCTGGGGTGGGCGTGCGGGAGGCGGGGGGCGGGGCGGGGACAGGGTTCCAGGGAGGGAAGCAGAGCAACTAAGAGCGATGGGAAATCATCGCTGAATTTCTGCAGGGCAATGGTGAGCCCGGGAGTGGGGCGGGGATGGGGCACCTGGCCATGGGGTTGGGGACGATGGTCGCGGGGGGCGGCGGGGGCAGGGGAGGAGCGGTGGTTCGGCACCGAGAGCTTGGTGACAGTACTCCCTCCCTCCATCCACTTAGGTCTGCGGGTCTACGTGTCAAGTGTTGTAGCAACTCACTTTGCAACAGGAATCGGAAGGAGGAGGAGACAGCAAGGATAGGCTCAGGTCGGTGCAGGGGACAGTGTGCGTAAAGGGGTGCAGAACCCCGTCATACCCCTCTCAACTTCCCCATGCCCCGACCTCCATTTTGATGTTTGAAATGGCCTAGGGGATGGATCTGTAGGGAAAATGGTGGGTTTAGGAGGAGGGAGGGGAAAGAACTGAGAAGGAACGGGGAGGGCTCGGACTGGGGGCCCCCTAGAGGATGCACGAAGCCTTTCAGGTGTGAAAATTAAAAGAAAGAAAACCATGATATCTAGACCTCTGAAAATTCCTAGTAAGGCCTCTGTCCTCGGTGCTGATCTACCCATCAAAAATGCAGTCGCTTTTCATGTCTTTTGTCTTCTAGGAGCAATGATGCCCAAAGAGGAACAAGTGCTGAAAAACCTCACCATGGAAAATGCCAACGAAGAAAATGAAAAAAAGGATGAAAAAGAGCAAGATGCTAATAAAGGAGAGCCTTTGGCCCTCTCTTTGGGAGCTGGTGAATATTGTGTACCTAGAGGAAATCGCAGACGGTTCCGTGTTAGGCAGCCCATTCTACATTATAGATGGGACATGACTCAGAGGCTTGGAAAGCCACAGGCAAGGATGAGAGAAGAGAATATAGAAAGGATTGGGGAAGAGATGAGACAACTCATGGAAAAGCTGAGGGAAAAGCAGTTGAGTCACAGTTTGCGGGCAGTTAGCACTGACCCCCCTCACCATGAACATAATGATGAGTTTTGCCTTATGCCTTAAATCCTGATGTTAATAGGGAGACACACTTGCTTCCTAAACTTACATGTTCATGATGTACCTTTGTCATAAACCTTTTGATGCCACTCATTTCTGGTGGGTCTCAGATTACCAGCTTCTAGATGAATGTTTTGACCCAGTCTGTAAGATTTTGTTAACAGGATAATTTTACCTGTTTCATGGCAAGATGCTTATTATATATTGTGAAGTAAATAAAGCAGTTTAAAAAAGTAATTTCTGTATGTATTATTTTTTATTTCAAATTTAATACTTATCTAATACATAAAGACAAAAATGCTGAAATTAATGTACTGAAAGATTAATACAGGGACTCATTTCTGTGACATGGGTTGATGTCTTTTATAATTTCTGTAGTTTAAGAAGATGTGGAACTATTTTTAATGACTTTATGAGAGCCATAGAGTCACTTAATAAATACTTGGTTATGAAATTTGAATCTTTAAGCCTGATGAATAAACCCAGGAATTCTTTACAAATTGGGAGCTATATTTGCTTCACATGACTGTAAAACAAGGTCTGGTGTGTCTGAGCTGTGCTTTTACCTATTTTTTCCCCATCTCCACATATTAAGCAAGAACCCCAGATTTTCCCCTGAGATTTTCCCCCTACCCTCAGATTTTCCCTTCAAATATTTAGCAAGAGTCCCCAAAGATAGATCTCCCCAGTCCAGCATCCTTCCTCCCCCTCAGGGCTGCACTTTCTGCTAGTTAGTTTGTGATTCTGCCTGGTAGGCACTTGGCAAAATACAATTAATAATGATTGCATAAAGAGCTCTGAGTTTTTGTCTCATTCAGTCCCTGAATAAAATAATCTTGGATATGTAACTTCAATTCTCCAGAAGAGATTATTTGCAATTCCTAAAGGAACACTGGATTCAGTTAATAATGTCCTAGTGTTTCTAAAACTATGATCATCAGCCACCTGTGTGAGAATCACCTGAGGAGTTTCTTAAAAATGTACCCGTCCAAATCTACTGAATGGAGCTCTGGAACTTCTGTTTTTAGCAAACTTCCCTGGTGATTCAGATGCACATTAATGTCTAAAAGGCTACTAGTGTGTATATACTTATTATGATCTCAGTTCTTCAGTAGGAACCATAGTAATTAGAAGAACATAAAGATGAGTATCTGAATTCAGTGGAAAGAAGCATTAAAATGCAAAGCAGGAGAAAATTTAAAAGACCTTTAGGTTTACTATATAAAAATTGAAAGTGTATACACTAAGAAGTTAACAGTGGTTCTCTTTTGTGGGATATTGGGTGATTTTTTTCCTTGTACTCAACTACATTTGTCTTAAGGCATATGGATTACTTGTGCAGAAAAGAAGTACATCCAGATCCAAAGAACTCTAGAGTGAGCTTATAAATGCAATAAAAGTACATAAAAAATTCTCATTGACAGAAAGATATGTAGATTTCAAGTTACCCAAAGATACAGTATTCATGCACACATGCATGTTAAGTCATTTCAGTCATGTCTGACTCTTTGCGACACTATGGACTGTAGCCCACCAGGCTCCTCTGTCCATGGGATTTTCCAGCTAAGAATACTGGAGCAGGTTGCCATGCCCTCTTCCTGGGA
This sequence comes from Bos taurus, assembly GCF_002263795.3. Taxonomy (NCBI): domain Eukaryota; kingdom Metazoa; phylum Chordata; class Mammalia; order Artiodactyla; family Bovidae; genus Bos; species Bos taurus. Next base: position 49,763,563 of record NC_037357.1, read on the forward strand.
ATCTTCCCGACCCAGGGATTGAACCCAGGTCTCCTGCATTACAGGCAGATTCTTTACTGTCTGAGCCACCAAGGAAGCCTCCATGGTTAAATTGTCTCTCCTACTGAATGTGGGCAAAACCACTAAGTCTTATTTCTAATCAATAGAATACAGCAAAAGTGATGTGATGTCACTTCTGTAATTGTGTTACAGAAGATTATGACTTCTATCTTACTAGGAGACTCTCTCCCTGTCCTCTACTCCCTTAGTGGCTTTGAGGAAACAAGCTGCTATATTGGAGAGACCCATATGGCAAAGAACGGAGAGTATCTTACAGCCAACAGGCAGTAAGGAACTAAGACTCTCAGTCCTAGTCCTCCAAGAATACTGGAGTGGGTTGCCATGCTCTGCTCCAGGGAAATTTTCCAACTTTCAGATCAAACCCAGGTCTCTTGCATTGTGGGCATATTCTTTACTGCTTAGCCACCAGGGAAGCCCGCTAAAGAATAGTAATGCTTTTCACTAAAGGGTAATAATGCTTTTAAAACATAACCACAGTATCATAATCACAAGTAAATGTGGAAAACAATTATTTAATAATCGGTCATGGTTCAAATTTCCAATGGTTTCATAATTTTTAACCACAAACTATATAAACTAACAAAAACTAAATTGGGTTCCTGAGCAGCACTATTGACCTTGTCAGGTTGTCACTAATGACAGGAACAACCTAATGTAAAGTTTTCTACTGGGAATCTGACAAAAGTGTATGCTTAAGAAAGAGTCTCATAACTTCTGAAGCCAACATAGACCTGAGGCTACAGATATTGAAAATCAGCAAATGTAAAGAAAGAAATTAGTTCTATACAATGAAAATGGGAGAAGGCAATGGCAACCCACTCCAGTACTCTTGCCTGGAAAATCTTATGGATGGAGGAGCCTGGTAGTCTGCAGTCCATGGGGTCGCTAAGTCGGACATAACTGAGCGAGTTCACTTTCACCTTTCGCTTTCATGCATTGGAGAAGGAAATGGCAGCCCATTCCAGTGTTCTTGCCTGGAAAGTCCCAGGGATGGGGCGGTGGGGGGGAGGTGGCAGGGAACCTGGTGGGCTGCTGTCTATGGGGTCGCAGAGTCAGACATGACTGAAGTGACTTAGCAATACAATGAAAATATAGGGTAGCATCAGGGTTAGGGAAGGGAATCACATAGACAACTTCATAACCAAAACAGTCATCTGAGATTTTGACACTTATATTTTGAAGAAATCTTGGAAAACAGTTATACTTAGTCAAATTTGTCAAAATAATCTGTTTAGGAAAAAAAAAAGCATTGGCTAGGAAAAGCAGAGGTCAAGCTGACAATATTGGAAAGGTGCAGGCATAAATCATCAGCTTACTAATCACTCTTGTGGTTGGGTAAATTTCTACTATGGAGTTACAATTGGAGGAAAGGTAGGACTAAGGAACAGGATGAAAAAACAAGTATATGCAACCATTTTATCATCTACTTTAATTGAATAAGGCACAGAGTATGTTATTAAGAAGTCATTTGTTGTTTTCGAGAAACACAAAATTTGGAGGACTAATATAAGTACATTAGGCTTCCCGGGGGCTCATTGGTAAAGAATCTGCCTGCCAATTCAGGAGACGTGGGCTCAATCCCTGGGTTGGGAAGATCCTCTGGAGACAGAAACGGCAACCCACTCCAGGAGTCTTGCCTGGGAAATCCCATGAATAGAGGAGCCTGGCGGGCCACAGTCCATTGGGTCACAAAGAGTCAGACATGACTTAGCGACTAAGCAACAATAACAAATACAAGTACATGGAGGACGGGAATTTCCAATGATTAGGACTCAGCACTTTCATTGCCAGGGCCCAAGTTCAATCCCTGGTAAGGGACATAAGATCTCACAATCTGTGTAGTGCATCAAAAGGAAAAAAGAAAAAAAAATAAGTACACGGAGAATATAATTTGTGAGTCAACTGGACCTCAAACCTTGAAAATGTGGATACCCTCTGGGAGTTCTAAATTGGTCAACTTGACAGGCAATGAATATGGCTTTCCATCTCTGTGAATAACAAAAGAAATTATCTGTGAATCTGGTAATAAAAAGGTTGAGAAGATCTAGTACTCCAATTAGCATCATTTGGGAGTTGTCCAATGCAGGCAGGACCATGGAAATGCTTCAGGAAGGAAAATAATAATAATATGCCCATAAGAAGCAGAGTCTGGGAGATTCTTTAAGACACTTGAGGTTAAAACAGGTAGAGGTCCAAGAACACTTTAGAAAACTTTAAGGAAGGAAACTATGAAATAGATGGCATAAATGTGGCATAAGAGAGAAGGAAACATGCAAAAACAGGACAAAAAGTAATGCAAAATGAGCTTAAGGGAGTTCTGACCATAATATCTAGCTGTCACAGTGGGGAAATGCATTCAGAAAAGATATCCATTAACATACCTTCACAATACTAAAAATAAATCTCTTTAAGAAGAATAAAAAGTAATTTCAGTTCATTCATAATTGGAAAATAAAGCTGTCTTCTGAATGTCAAAGAAGTAAAATTCACCACACACACTATGAATCAATGTAATAATCATACACACCACACACACTATATAATAATATAATAATCATACAATGTACACTATATAATAATAATAATAATGTAATAATCATATGCATCACACACACTATGAATCAATGTAGTAATAATCTAAGCAGATAATGTAAAAGTTTGGGTTCCAGAAAATAATGGTATGTACAAAACCAAAGGGAGAAGTAGATGGGCAGATAAGCTACCTAATACCTACAGTGATCCCCAGACAGAAAAAATAAACATCTGAACAGTGCTAAAGCTAGTGGTGTGCTGATAAACTAAATGTTATTAAACAACTAGGTTTCCAGTAAACTATTCATAGTAGGTGGCTCAGTGGTAAAGAACATACCTGACAATGCAAGAGACACAGAAGATATGAGCTCAATCCCAGGGTCAGGAAGATTCCCTAGAGAAGGAAATGGCAAACTACTCCAGTATTCTTGCCTGGGAAATGTCATGGACAGAAGAGCCTGGCAGGCTTTAGTGTATGGGATTCAAAGAGTCAGACATGACTGAGCACAGATGCACACACATTTATAATGTTAGCCTATTTCCACTGTGTAAATACTCCTACTAAGCTAATTTTCAGCTACCAACAAGATAACACTTAATGTAGAGTTGAGAAGATATATGCACAATTAGCTGTTCTGAGCCATTAACAGCCGGCTTCAGCACACCACTGGCTAAGAGTCTCCCTTACCAAGGTGGTTAAAACAGGGACAGTACTATGCAAGGAAAATTAAAGATCAAAATGAGAAAAGGAAATGTCTTTTGAAAAAGAGATGTAGGATGAGCATAAAGGAGAGAAAGATAAAATGAGGCAGCACATAGGAGAAAAAGGACTGGAGGAGTATGTGTGCATGTCTATGTGAGTGTGTGCGAGCATGTATGTGTGAGACAGAGATTGGGTGTGTGTATGAGTGTGTGTGTGTGTGTGTGTGTGAGAGAGAGAGAGAGGAAAAGAGAAAGAGAGTGATTGGTATATTACCTAGACATTGATACCCCCCAGGTGATTTAAGGTGTGTTTGTAAAAGCACAGACTGGAGTCCGGCAGACCTTAGTTCAAGTACTGGCCTCATTACTCACAAGTTTTGTGACCTTATACTAACTTGGTCAATTCCTAGTTTCATTTTTTTTGTTGGTAAAATGTGGCAAGTGTTTAACAAGATGCCTGTCATATGCTATTCTCCCAGTAAATGTTAGCTGTTAATGTTAACACACATGTAAAATTAAAAGAAAAAGGTTTAGTCACTAAAACTGACTAGCTTAATGTTTCAAACTTAACAGAATTAGTGGATTTTTTAAAGTATGTATTGATCCCACTAGTCAAAAGTTGGCATAAAAAGGATTGCATGTATGCCTGCTAAGCCCTATGGACTATAGCCCACCAGGCTCCTCTGTCCATGGGATTCTCCAGGGAAGAATATTGGAGTGGGTTGCTGTGCTCTCCTCCAGCGGATCTTCCCAACCCAGGGACTGAACTCCTGCATTGCAGGCAGATTCTTTACTGCTGAATCATCTGAGAAGCCCCCAAAAGGATTACATTTGGTGAAAGTGATTTGTCGCACAAAGTACTGTTCAATTTTTTAATCATCATTGATATTTAATAATTGAGAAATTACACAGGAAATTCAGAGTTTCAGTTCAGTTCAGTCATTCAGTCGTGTCCGACTCTTTGTGACCCCATGGACTGCAGCACGCCAGGCTTCCCTGTCCATCACCAACTTCTGGAGCTTCTTCAAACTCGTGTCCATCGAGTTGGTGACGCCATCCAACCATTTCATCCTCTGTCATCCCTTTCTCTTTCTGCTTTCAATCTTTCCCAGCATCAGGGTCTTTTCTAATGAGTCAGTTCTTCACATCAGGTGGCCAAAGTATTGGAGTTTCAGCTTCAGCATCAGTCCTTTCAATGAATATTCAGGACTGATTTCCTTTAGGATTGACTGGTTTGATCTTTTTCTTGTACAAGGGACTCTTAAGTCTTCCACAACACCACAGTTCAAAAGCATCAGTTCTTCAGCCCTCAGCTTTCTTTTGGCTTCCTGTATAGCTCAGTTGATAAAGCATTAGCTTGCAATGTGGGAGAGACCTAGCTTCAATTCCTGGGTCAGGAAGTTCCCCTGGAGAAGGAAATGGCAACCCTCTCCAGTATTCTTGCCTGGAGAATCCCATGGACAGAGGAGCCTGGCAGGCTACAGTTCATGGGATCACAAGAGTTGGACTCCACTTAGCACTATCTTCAGCTTTCTTTATGGTCCAACTCTCACAACCATACATGACTATTGGAAAAACGATAGCTTTGACTAAACAAACCTTTGTCGGAAAAGTAATGTCTCTGCTTTTCAATATGCTGTCTAAGTTGGTCATAGCTTTTCTTCCAAGGAGCAAGCGTCTTTTCATTTCATGGCTGCAGTCAACATGTGCAGTGATTTTGGAGCCCAAGAAAATAAAGTCTACCAATATTTCCATTGTTTCCCCACCAATTTGCCATGAAGTGATGCGACCAGATGCCATGATCTTCATTTTTTGAATGTTGAATTTTAAGCCAACTTTTTCACTCTCCTCTTTCACTTTCATCGAAAGAGATTCTTCAGTTCCTCTTCACTGTCTGCCATAAGGGTGGTGTCATCTGCATATCTGAGGTTATTGATATTTCTCCCTGCAACCTTAATTCCAGCTTGTACTTCACCCAGTCTGGAATTTCTCATGATGCACTCTCCGTATAAGTTAAATAAGCAAGGTGACAATATACAGGCTTGAGGCACTCCTTTCTGCCTGGGTCCAGCCCCGGTGGATCCAGGGAATTCGAAGCGGGAATGGCGTCGGCGAGGATCAGGAAACAACTGCTTAATTAAATGTTAATTAAGGATATAAAGAGTAATAGAGTAAGGATAGCTCAGTAGGAAAATTCAGTGAAGAAAAGAGGCTGAATAATTCAGCCAGAAGGTAAGAGAAAGAACGACATGGGGATACCAAGTTCCGGTGAACAAGGCCCACACTTATTTTCCAAAGTAGTTTTTATACCTTAAGTTATGCATAGAGGATAATGGGGGGAGGGATGGAGTCATGCAGTAAGCCAGGTTTTCTTCCTGCAAACTTATCATATGAAAAGTTTAGGTGATTTGCATCATCTTCTGGCCCGGAGGCCTGTTAACATTTTAAGACCCTTTCTTCAGAAAACTTATTTTTCTCTAAAGGTGATTAGTCAAGCGCCACCCTCCAAAAGCATTAGATAAAGTTGCATTCCTACAGAGCAAAGGTGTGATGGGCTATAACAAGACAAAGAATTAACTCAAGGGTCCAAGGTTACAAACACTGCCAGGGACACAGCAGGTAAGGGATATGGAGACTTAGCAGCAAACATTGGCCCAGCAAGTGAAAAACCCTTCACCAATACAATTTCTAATCAATCTTTTAACTGCTCAAAGGAATCTGTATTTAGACAGTTTAGAACATCTCATGCCTCTCACAGTTGGGAGGCTCTGAGCAATCACATGTGGCTGGAAAAACCTATTCAGGCAGGCTAGAGGACTTCCAAAGGAGTTTGTAGGTTGAAACACTATCACACCCAGAAACTTTATTAACTGGAGCTATAAGTTAACTCTTTTTTCAGAGAGAGGTAGTGGGGGACAGCCCCCCTCAAAGTCAGAGGTGTAGGTGAGAGCACAAAGCAGAAAGTAGGCAGACTTTGGTTTTGGGGGTAGATGCTCGAGAATTTCCAGGGGGACTCCTGAGGCTCGATCCCGCCTTTGCGTATGCCAAGTCTCCTTCCTCATGACCTTTGTCATGGGTGGAGCTCCTGCTCCCGGCATCTTTCCCAATTTGGAACCAGTTCATTGTTCCATGTCCATTTCTAACTGTTATTTCTTGACCTGCATACAGATTTCTCAGGAGACAGGTAAGGTGGTCTGGTAAATCCAGAGTTTAGGTTTCCATAAAAAAATCAGTAGGTCTGTCAACCCTCAGCCTGCATTCTCTTGCACCAATTTACTAGAGGGAACTTAGTAGTGGCTTCAGTTCTTTAGAAAGACACGTTCCAGTTTAACTTTTGGTACCCATCTTTTCTTATTCAAATTACATAGTTATTTCTCTGGCCCTTAGAGGCATTTCAGTCTGTAGCCCCTAATCCATATTGGCTGCATTTCAAAATAATTTAGAGTAATGGTTCAGTAAATGAGTGGAATTCAGCCTAATTTGGGACTCAAGACATTTTTATGTTGCAAATCTCAAGTGTACAATATGATAACCATGAGCCACATGTGGCTATTGAGAACTTGAAATGTGACTAATGCAATTTGAGATGGGTAAAAGTGTAAAGCACACGCAGGATTTCAAACACATAGTATAGAAAAAGAATTTACTTTATTAAAAATGTATATAAATGATGATTAAAAGACTAGACTAGAATGAATCAAACTGTTAAAAAAGAATATAAAATATCTTGTTAATTTTTATATGGATCATATGTTAAAATGATAGCATTTTGGATATAATGTGTTAAACAAAATATAATATAAAAATTAATTTAACCAGCTACCTGTTCCTTTTACAAGTGAGTTTACTTGAAAATTTAAAATTAGATATGTGACTTACATTATCTTTCTATTGAACTATACCATTCCAAATCATTTTTAAGAAATATCACATTTTTTAATTAAAATATAATCTAACTTTTTAGTATTGCATTAAATAAGGCATCAATAGATTCAGGTTCTATTATTGTGAATTATTACCTTAATGGTCCACCGTTTGCTTAATACACTTTGTAAATTTCCCAAAGATAAGTCACTCTCCTGATGCAGAGAACCCATATATGCAGATTTTCCTGCTCCTCTCTTCAATCTCTGTGTCTCTGTTTCCCCTTCTTCTTCCTTCTTTCTCTTCCCTTCCTCTTCCTCCTCTTTCTTTCTGTTCTCTCTTCTTTTCAGACAAGATGCCTCATTTGCCTTTGCAACTTTGAAGTCTCTGTGGTCTGATGTTAAAATCCATATGCTACATAACTGGGCCTTAATGTAGTTCATACAAAAGGTACTGCCTTTTCAGGCTTCCCTGGTGTCTCAGTGGTAAAGAATCCACCTGCCAATGTAGGACACATAGGTTCGGTCCCTGGTCCAGGAGCAACTAAGCCCCCATGCCACAACTTTCGAGCCTGTGCCCTAGAGCCTGGTTCCACAAGAGAAGCCACTGCATGAGAAGTCCACACGCTGCAACTAGAGTGGCCCCTGCTCACTGCAACTAGAGAAAAGCCCGCACAACAATGAAGACCTAGCACAGCCAAAAATAATTCAATAAAATTATTATTTTTAAAACGTGCTGCCTTTTCAAGTAGGCATTTTGGATTTACATGGGTCTGTCCTGGTTTTTACTATGGATCATTCTGAGGTAGAAATTACTAGGCAGTCAGTGTAGAACTCTGAGATCTAGTCTTGTTTTTAGTAAACATCCCACTTCATTGTCCTGAATTCCTAGAATGTGTCTTTAGTCTCATAAATTATCAGCACTCAGACCCAGGGAAGGGCAGTAATTAAATTCTGTTCCATATGCTTGAGGGAAAAAAAAAAACACTGGTGATCATTAATCCTAAACCCATATATCTGGTCAATGATAAAATGGCCATGGGACATGAAAAAGGGTAGTGACTTAATCCAAGGATCAAGAGAAGCCATAAAGATGTTAAGTATCTTGACCACTAAAATGATTGGTTAGAAATACTGTGATTTAAGGAAGGATATAAAAACTACTGTAAGTCCCACCTTGGGGGGGACTCTTTACCCCTTCTTAGTGTCTATTCTGAGAGCTATGTACGTTCCTTCTTTTTATAGATCCTATTTGCTTGATACCATGAGTATTTGTGTGTTCATGGATGCCATTTTTGGCTACACAGATAAGAACTTGGATTCCTGTCTCAATTTGACAATTTGAACTTTTCAAAAGGAATTTCAAAGGCTTATTAAAGGAAAGTGTGATCCAAGTGCATTTCTTCAGCAAAACGTAACTAGCAACATAGGGCAGGTGGTTTCTTTACAACTAGTGCCACCTGGGAAGCCCTTATCAAAAGACATATTTTTTAAAGTCTTAGCTATTAATTTTGCCTTTATTCATAGTTTCACAGAAAAAATTGAGACCTGGATTAAAAAAAAATTTTGTAAAAAAAATCTCATGCCAAATGATACACATTCATTTTGGAAAACACAAAGAATCATAAAAAAGAAATTCCAAAAATCATCTTAATCCTTATGAAAGAAAGTGAAAGTGCTAGCCACTCAGACATGCCCAACTTTTTACAACCCCATGGACTGTAGCCCTCCAGGTTCCTCTGTCCATGGACTTCTACAGGCAACAACACTGGAGTGGGTTTCTATGCCCTTCTCCAGGGGATCTTCCCAGGGATCAAACCCAGGTTTCCCACATTGCAAGCAGATTCTTTACCATTTGAGCTACCCAGTTCAGTTAAGTCACTCAGTTGTTTCTGACTCTTTACAACACCATGGACCGCAGCATTCCAGGCTTCCCTGTCCATTACCAACTCCCAGAGCTTGCTCAAACTCACGTCCATTGAGTTGGTGATGCCATCCAACCATCTCATCCTCTGTCATCCCCTTCTACTCATGCCTTCAATCTTGCTGAGCATCAGGGTCTTTTCCAGTGAGCCAGTTCTTCACATCAGGTGGCCAAAGTATTGGAGCTTCAGCTTCAGCATCAGTCCTACCAATGAATATTCAGGACTGACTTCTTTCAGGATTGACTGGTTTGATCTCCTTGCAGTCAAAGGGACTCTCAAGTGTCTTCTCCAACACCACAGTTCAAAAGCATCAGTTCTTCGATGCTCAGCTTGCTTTATAGTCCAATTCTCACATCCATACATGACTACTGGAAAATCCAAAGCTTTGACTAGATGGACCTTTGTTGGCAAAGCAATGTCTCTGCTTCTTAATATGCTGTCTAAGTTGGTCATAGCTTTTCTTCCAAGGAGCAAGTGTCTTTTCATTTCATGGCTGCAGCCACAATGTGCAGTGATTTTGGAGCCCAAGAAAATAAAGTCTGTCACTCTTTCTATTGTTTCCCCATCTATTTGCCTTGAAGTGATGGGACCAGATGCCATGATCTTCGTTTTTTGAATGTTGATTTTTAAGCAGACTTTTTTACTCTCCTCTTCCACTTTCATCAAGAAACTCTTTAGTCCCTCTTCACTTTCTGCCATAAGGCTGCTGTCATCTGCATATCTGATGTTACTGGTATTTCTCCCAGAAAACTTGATTCCAGCTTGCACTTCATCCAGCCCAGCATCTCACATGTTGTACTCTGCATGTAACTTAAATAAACAGGATGACCATATACAGCCTTGAGGTACTCCTTTCCCAATTTGGAAACAGTCCATTGTTTCATGTCGGGTTCTAACTGTCACTTCTTGACCTGCATGCAGGTTTCTCGGGAGGCAGGTAAGGTGGTCTGGTATTCCCATCTCTTTAAGAATTTTCCACAGTGTGTTGTGATCCACACAGTCAAAGGCTTTGGCATAGTCAATAAAGCAGAAGTAGATGTTTTTCTGGAACTCTCTTGCTTTTTCGATGATCCGATGGATGTTGGCAATTTGATCTCTGGTTCCTCTGCCTTTTCTAAATACAGCTTGTACAGCTGGAAGCTCTCAGTTCACGTACTGTTGAAGCCTAGCTTAGAGAATCTTGAGCATTACTCTGCTAGCCTGTGAAATGAGTGCAATCGTACAGTAGTTTGATCTTTGGCGCTGCCTTTTTTGGAATTGAAATGAAAACTGACATTTTCCAGTCCTGTGTCCTTCACTGAGTTTTCCAAATTTGCTGGCATATTGAGTGCAGCACTTTAACAGCATCATCGTTTAGGATTTGAAATAGCTCAGCTGGAATTCCCCCACCTCCACCCGCATCACTATGAACAAAGCTAGTGGAAATGATGGAATTCCACTTGAGCTTCCTAGGAAGTCCCTTAATCCTGCTACACATGTTAAATATTTCAGTTTATTTTCTTTTAGCCTTTTTTCTACACAAAATACTCACAAATGAAATCTTTTTCTATAAAAATTTGATAATACTGTATAGGCTATTTTGTATGGTCCTCTTCTACTTAACATTTTCAAAGGTTGCTGCTGTGGCCTGTGTTTTACTGGGATCCGTGACATCCCCTCCAGGGGCGATGAGGCTTGACTACTTGGAGCTTTTTGTGTAGCAAAGTTTTATCAAAGTAAAACAGAGATAGGGAAAGCGTCTGACACAGACATCAGAAGGGGACAGTAGGAGTGCCCGCTTGCTAGCTTTTAGTAAGGCATTTTGGGTCTGTTAGCAAGCTGCTAATCAGATAAGAGAGACAGGTCAAGGCTGAGGGAGTTTCACCAGGCCTCTTTCCCACGATATGCATTTTGGAGACAGGATAGCATGAGGTGTGTCATCCTGCCCCCCACCCCCTACCAGCCACAAAACAATGGACTTGAATCCTGGTTTGTTGAGCCACATTACCATCCCAAGGTTTGAGAAAAGAAAAAAGTTAGGCAGAACTGGTTTCATCAATAGAGAAGGGAGAAAAAACAAAAGTCTGCCACTTGGAGTTTATTTCCTCCTCCCGCTTGGGGACCTCTGGTCTTCCTACCTGTTACCCTCTCGTTTTTAAGATAACCCTTTTTTGCTATCTTTAAGAATTATTTGAAATAAAATTGCTACTTAAATGGATTGACAAATTGAATATAATTACAATATAACTGGGAGAAAATACATATTATTAAGTTGAGCATGCTAATGGCATTTCTCGACATATAATCCAAGGCATAAATCATGCAGAAAAATTACTTTCATTACTTTAAAAGTAAGCTTTTACATGATATAATTTTAAATGGAAAATAAAATACAGGAAAGCTAACATACAGTAAACACCAAGAGTTGTTATTATTTTAACTAATGAATTGGGTTCAAATCATCAAGGAAATGGCAACACAGATATAAAAATGAACAAAAAAGGAAAAGGTAAACCATTTTACTATTGAGTAATAGACGTGAGAAAAAATGATGTTTCATCAGTAATCAAGGAAATTCAAAGGAGAATAAGAAAATATTTTCAAATCACAAGGTGGTAAATAATCTTCATAACGATAACAACCTACATTTATTGATGCCTTACAATCTAAGTGCCTGACATGTCTTACTTAATTTCCCTACCCACATAAGTTGCACGCAGATACCAATGTTAGGCCCATTTTGTAGTTAAGGATAATGAATCACATACTCAAAGTCATATCACTATTAAGGTACAGAGCTAGAATTTGAACAGTCGGATTTCTTAGTCCATGCCATTATTAGTGATTTACATCTAGAGGTGAAGGTTCAGAAAAGTGGGCACTTTTTCATATGGTGCTGGTGAGAATGACAACTGGTACTTTTCTGAAAGTTAGTTTGAAGGTATGTATCAAAAACTTTAAAATAATTCTACAGTCTTTAACCCCAAATTTCTGTGCCTATGAATACATCCAGATGAAAAGTCATACAAATGTCTTGTGTCTGAGCTGTGAAAACATCCAAGTGTGCAAATATGTAACTATATTCAATAACAAGATACCTATTTCAGCATAGTTGAAATGTCAAGAAACCCACAAAATTGAATACAACTTTAATACTTGTGCATAAGGTAGAAAATAAATACATTAGGGTTCAATAAGACTTTGGAAAACTATGCAGTCATTATAAATAATGAAATAATTCTGCCCAGAATGAAATGGAAAATTCTCTAAGAAATATTGGATGGGGGAATTTTAGCTATATGTGAAGAATAATTGACTGCAAGTGGCTAAAATATTAAGGAAATTTATGATTTCATTTAGCCAGAAGAGCAGAAGTAGATACAGCAGGCTTCAGGACTGACTGATTCAACAACTGAAGTATGTCATCAAGACCCGAGGTCCTTCCATCTCTGGTCAGATTCCACCACACTAAGTGTTACATTTTTCCTGAGGCTGATGGTTGCCCCTGATGCAACAAGATGGTTGCTTATGGTGACTGAGGGCACATTCTTCTCTGTTTCTGTCCCTCAGGAAAAAAGAGATAAACTTCTCCTCTAACCATCGAATATAAGGCCTTTCCAATCTGACTGGGCCATTTTAAGATTGTTGGCCACCCTCAACCAGTAACAGTACTCAGGGAGGTTCTAGATCCTGATAGGTTCAGAATAAAAAGGACTTGCTCCCAGGAGCTATCAGCGAGGTAAACTGGGGTAGACATTCCAACGTCTGCAGTTTTGTTAGTGAGGAAGTGGGAACCGATGTTAGCTAAGCATATACTACACTGGATGCCTCAAAAATAAGAACGCCTCAGAACACTCTGACCTCCAAGAGGCCCTGAGTGGTAAATGAAATAGCCAGAAGACACACTGAATAAACTTTGGAAGGAAAGGAGATAGATCATAAAAAACAGAACTTTCCAGAAAAAAAGAGGAAAAGGCCAACATGCAGAGGAAGGTAAAAGAGACAGAGTGAGGGGAAAGGAGGGAAGGGGAGAGAGAGAGAAGAAATCATGAATGTGACTTGGCAAAAGCTCCCCAGTTGATAGAAATCTGAGCTGTCCCTGGAGTCCTATGATCAAAAACCAAAAGCAAAACAAGGGGAAGGTGCTCCAAGTTACCAGGTCCGGTAAGACCGCTCACTATGGCTCAATGGACATCAGGTGGGTCTGTGCCCACAGATGCCCAGTCAGTGAGAAAGAGAACCCAGTGGAGCTAATTCCAAGGAGATAAATTTTTCACACAGTTTCCACTTTCATCACATATATAACACCTCCCTTCTTAGAATCTTGCCCTGCTCTGTGGACCTGTGCCACATGTGTTGGGCACATCCCTTTCTTCTGAAGTAGGTAGAAAGTCAGCCTTGAATGTCGTTTAACAACATTTATAAGAAGCCCAAGTTTTAGTTGTCTCAGCTTTTAACCTTATTGGGGTTTGTAAGGATTTCCACTGGACATTGCTTGCTCGCTTGGTGGGCTCATGACCTCTACCTGAGCCAGACTACTCTCTTTTACTTATTCTTTCTTTCCAGAACTCTTTCTCCTAGGGGGAAAAAAAGTTCCAAACTTAGCTACATTTCAAGGCTCAACCGAGATTCTTCTTCCTCATGACAGCTTTGCTGGCTCTGTGAATATCTCCCTTCTTATACTCCTATTAAGCTGACAGAGCCCCACAGTTTTTCAATTTCTTTTTTACTAGAAGTTATGTGCAATAGCAGACCTTCCCAGGCCCATCTTGTTCTCCTTTCCCTGTGATATCTTGGATTGTGTTTTATAATTGTTTTGTATCTTTCACAGACTTTAGGCCACCGAATCAGTGAACTAGTCTGTTTCTCTTCTTGCCCCTTTCCAATCCAGTCTCTATATGGGAGTCCGAGGAATATTTTAATACTTTAAAGAAGAATTAGAACATGCTCCTTCTTTCAATTAGATCCCTTAAATTCCTCCATTGCATTTGAATACTTTAAAACAAAACAAATCATTACCATGGCCTTCGAGCTCTGCAAGACTTGGTTCCTGGTCACCTCTCACACTCAGCCAGGCCACTCTCCCCCGCTTTTGATGAGCTCCAGCTACAATGCCCTCCTTTGCTTCTAACTGGGCCAACGACTTTTCTGCCCTAGAGCCTGTGCACGTGCCATGGCTCCTTAAAGGCTAACCACTTTCCCTCCCAACCTTCTCACTGGCCTCGATTAACTCATTCCTTATTTCCCCTTTAGGAATCAACTTAAACATCATGCCTACGCTTAATCCCTGGTCTAGCTCCTCATGTTATGCCTCACAGAAACTTGTTTTCTTTCTTATCGTAATTTGGGATTACACGTTTTTTTAGTGTTTCTCTTCCACACTAGACTGTTCATCTCATGCTCTGAGAGATCATGTCTTTCTTATTTAACAGGGCATATCCTGCAACTAGCCCAGTGCCTGACACATGGTAAGTCCCATGAGACAGTAGATTACATCCTACTAAACTGCCATTTTTTAAGGTAAAAACCAGGCACATATAGGCAATCTGCTTACGCTCAATCTCCTTTTATGATTGTTAGCATTTGCCTTATATACAGAGGTGCCTCTGTTCAAGTGCATAAATATTTACAATTGTCATGTCTTCTTTGGTGGAGGTGGCACAGTTGGTAAAGAATCCATCTGCCAATGCAGGAGATGCAAGAGACATGCTGGTTCGATCCCTGGGTTGGAAAGATCCCTTAGAGTAGGAAATGGCAACCCACTCTGGTATTCTTGCCTGGAAAATCCCGTGGACAGAGGAGCCTGGTGGGCCACAATCCATGGGATCAGAAAAAATCAGATACAATAGAGCATGCACACACACACACACCATTCTCGGATTGATCCTTTGATCATCATGTGGTGTCCTTCCTTGTCTCTTGTAACAGTCTTTATTGTAAAGACCATTTAGTCTGATATGAGTATTGCTCCTCCAGCTTTCTTTAGAATTTAATTTGCATAGAGTTACTTTTTTAATCTCCTCATTTTCAATCCATATGTGCCCCTAGATCTGAAGTGGGTCTCTTGTAGGCAGCATATATTTGGATCTTGGTTTTGTATCCATTCAGCCAGTCTATGTCTTTTATTTGGGGCATTTAATCCATTTGCATTTAAGGTAATTATCTATACATGTGGGCTTTCCTGGTAGCTCAGCTGGTGAAGAATCCACCTGCAATGCAGGAGACCCCATTGCAACTCCTGGGTCAGAAAGATCCCCTGGAAAAGAGATAGGCTACCCACTCCAGTATTCATGTGCTTCCCTGGTGGCTCAGATGGTAAAGAATCCCCCTGCAATGTGGGAGACCTGAGTTCGATCCCTGGGTTGGGAAGATCCCCTGGAGGAGGGCATGGCAACCCACTCCAGTATTCCTGCCTGGAGAATTACCATGGCAGAGGAGACTGGCGGGCTACAGTCCATAGGGTCACAAACTGAGCAACTAAGCACACATATTTCCATTTTCTTAATTGTTTTGTGTTTGGTTTTGTACTTCTTTCTTCTTCCCTTCTTCTTTTGTTATCTTTTCTTGTGTTTCTTGCCTAGCAAAGTTCCTTTAGCAGTTGTAAAGCTGGTTTGGTGGTGATGAATTCCCTTAGCTTTTGCTTGTCTGTAGAGTTTTTGATTTCTCCACTCCAGTATTCTTGCCTGGAGAATTCTATGGACAGAGGAGTCTGGTAGGCTATACAGTTCATGGAATCGCAAAGAGTGGGACACAACTGAGTGACTCACACACACACACTTACACACACACACACACACACACACACATGAAATCTGTATGAGAGCCTTGCTGGGTAGAGTATTCTTGGTTGTAAGTCATCCCCTTTCATCACTTTAAATATATCCTGCTACTCTCTTCTGACCTGCAGAATTTCTGCTGAAAAATCAGCTGATAACCTTATGGGGATTCCATTGTGTGTTATTTATTGCTTTTCTCTTGTTGTTTTTAGTATTTTTTCTTTGTATTTAATTTTGTTAGTTTCTTTAATATGTGTCTCAGCATGATCCTCTTGGGTTTATCCTGTATGGGACTCTGCACTTTCTGGACTTAGGTGGCTATTTCCTTTCCCATGTTATAGAAGTTTTCCTCTATGATCTCTTCAAATATTTTCAGACTCTTTGTCTTTTTCTCCGACCCCTATAATTTGAAAGTTGGCATTGTCCTAGAGGCTTCTGGGACTGTCTTCATTTTATTTCATTCTTTTTTTTTTTTTTTGTAAATTCTGCTCCATGGCAGAGATTTCCACCATTCTGTCTTCCATGTCACTTATCAGTTCTGCCTCTGCTATTCTGCTATCAACTCCTTCTGAAGTTTTCATTTCAGTTATTGTCTTGTTCATCTCTGTTTGTTTGTTCTTTAGTTCTTCTAGATCTTTGTTAAAATTTTCTTATATCTTCTTGATCCATGACTCCACTCTTTTTCTGAGATCCCAGATCTTCTTTACTATCATTACTCTGAATTCTTTTCAGATAATTGTTTATCTTGTCTTCATTTAGTTGTTCTTGTAGGTTTTCATCTTTCTCTTTTGCAATATATTTCTTTGTTGTCTCATTTTGTTGGGCTTACTTTGTTTGTGGTCTCCTTTCTGTAGGCTGCTGCTGCTGCTGCTAAGTCACTTCAGTCATGTCCGACTCTGTGCAACCCCATAGATGGCAGCCCACCAGGCTCCGCCGTCCCTGAGATTCTCCAGGCAAGAACACTGGAGTGGGTTGCCATTTCCTTCTCCAATGCATGAAAGTAAAAAGTGAAAGTGAAGTTGCTTAGTCATGTCCAACTCTTCGTGACCCCATGGACTGCAGCCTACCAGGCTCCTCCATCCATGGGATTTTCCAGGCAAGAGTCCTGGAGTGGGTTACCATTGCCTTCTCCATTTCTGTAGGCTACAGGAATGTATTTCCTCTTGTTTATAGTGTCTGCTCTCTGTGTTGGGTGAGGTTGGTCCAGAGGTTTTTGCTATTATCCATTATCCCATTGCTATGTAGTTTGATTGGTGTTGCAGTGATCAGAGCCTGCCCTAAATATTGAGCGGGGGCTTCCCTTTGCTCTGTGGTTGTCGTTGCCTTGTCAGGGGCAGGGTTTGTTCCCTAGTTGTTGGAGTAAAACCCCCAAGATCTGTTTCTTAGCTGTGATTCTGATTTGTGGTGTGAGGTAGGTGGGATTGGAGCATTCCTACTGAGAGAGAAGTCACTGAGTTCGCCTCTTCTGAAGATGTTCACTTGTGAATGTGGTTGGTTTTGTCCCCTTCTGCCCATTGTGTGGGCTCACAAAGTACACTGTTGCTGGTACTGCTCTCAGTCCCACCTTAACTGTGGAGATGCCAGCAATTGGCCTTGATGACTCTCAGGCATTGTTTTCACCTGGCCACCAGTGTAGGTCCACCAAGGTTAGATCCCAGGGCTGTAGTATTCATGCACCTGGACCTTCTGTGGGAGCTATAGAGGCAGCTTGTACTCTGGTCTGGCCCAACTCCCATGTGTACATGCCCACAAAAGCCACAGCTGCTAAAGCCACCCTCATCCCCCATCCCAGATGCAAGAGTAATTTTCCTTTCAGATGTTTTGTAGGCTCTGAATTAAGGAAGCCATAAGTAGAGATATAACTTGACATTTTGCACCACCACAAGGAGAGATTTCAGCTCTTCTTCCTTAGTCACTCAACCCCTAGGGCTCAGCTCTTGTTTCATCCCTCCTATGGGAGAATTTCCTAGTGTGGGTAGCTATTTGCACCTTCCTGGGACAATGGGGCAGGTCCTGACACTCACTGGTGGATTTCCTAGTACCGAGAGCTAACCATGGCCTTCTAGGCCAGCAGGGGCAGATACTGAGGCCCACTGGCAGAATTGCTAGTGGGGAAAGCTGTCTGCACCTTTTTGGGTCTGCAGGGGCAAGGCCTGCTGCCTTCCTACAAGTCTGGAAGAGGCAGCTAGTGCCCACCTCTGGAACCCAAGATAGTGGCAGCAACTCACGCCTGCCCGCTGAGCTCCTATAGGCATTGTCCTGTTGCCTGGGTGCACTCACAGGGTTAGAATTTCTTATGGTTGTCACACCTTTCTCCATGTGCATCTGCCAATAATGGTGCCCTGCCTCTCTGGTGGGGCAGGCTTCTTCCTAGTGATAGTTGAAAGCTTATGGTGTTCTGCCATATTCGTTGTCTCCAAAGGAGAAGATTTAACTCTGGGACCAAAGACAGTCTCAGACACTCAGAGCTTTGTGTAGTAGAAATTTTATTAAAGTGATAGTCACAGGAAAAAGCTTCTGACATAGATATCAGAAGAGGGTAAAGAGATTACCCGTCTTGCTAGTTTTAAGCAGGGCATTACATACTTTTCTGCTAGCTGTTGAGAATAGAAAAAAAATTCCTCAAGGCTGAGAAAATCTTGCCCAGGCCCTTTCCCATAACATACATACTGGGATGACATCAGCACGAGATTAATCAGAAGGAACAGGTTAACCCAGAGCTCAAGGCTGTGGAAGTTTTGCCCAGATGTTCTTCCATAACATACATTCTGAGCTCAAAAAAAGACATGTCCTTGAACAAGAGATACTGCTGCCTATGAGGCCTACTTGTATAAGGCAAAAGAATGTGAAAAAGAAAGAATGTTCACCTCCACCCTAAAGGGGCCTTAGGCTTGGACTCCTTACCAACCTGCCTAAGTTAAGTCTCTCACTAGTACACCCTCAGTTGCCACAGTGCATCCTCTTCAGGCTGTTTCCACACCTAACCCTGGTCTTTTCTCTGGGGCTGATCTTTGGAGTCTGCGCTTGAACACCTGACCCCCACCCTCACTGACAGAGGAGTGTTTCAGGTTGGGAAACACGGAGTAGTGGTGCCAACCCTCTGTGCAGGTTACTCCATTTTGCCTTCCACACTCTTCTCCCCTTTTAGGTTCTGAAACTTGCCCTCTGCCCAGTCTAATTTCTTTGCTGTTGAAGAGCCTTCCCAAGATGCAGGAATCTTTCCTTCGGTTCCCTCCCTGGGGTGGAAGCCCCATCCTGATTCCTTCTTTTTCCTTTTGTTCTACCTGCTTATGTGAAGGTTTTATTGTCTTTTTGAGGTCCTCTGTCAGCACTCAGCAGCTGTTGTGTAAATCATTCCTCCTGTAGATATATTTTCAATGTTTCTGTGGAGGGAGGTGAACTCTGCTTCCTATTCCTCCACCATCTTGATCTTCCTCATAACAAGACTAAAACTTAATTATAGGAGAGCAAAACACTTCCCTTTCCCTCACATCTTACCGTCACATCAATAGGGCTCCTGTATAGTAACAGAGGAATACGATGGGAAAAAATTGAACATTGCATATATGAGAACTTACTTAAAAAGTCTCTGGGAAAATCCAAAGTGAACAAAGATGACAAAAACAAGAACACAAGAGAAAACTTTAATCTCTGATACCTACAGCTACAGCAAATAGTGAGTACAGCATAACTTCTAGGCAGAGAGACATAAGCCTCACACTAAAAGCCTATGTACCTCAATTCCTTTCCCATACTACATCATTTTTGGCTTTTAAAAAAAATTATGAGTCACACCAGATATAAAAAATATAATTCAGAGAGAGAGCACGCACAACTATTAGACTCAAGTATGATAGAGATTTTGAAATTATCAGACCATGAACTTATGGTGAGGGCTATAACAGGAAAAGTAGACAATGTGAAAGAAGGGGTATGTAATGTAAGCATGGAGATTGAAAGATTCAAAAGTAAATGCTAAAAAAAAAACACTGTAAGAGGAGTGAATAATGTCTTTTGTAGGCATATGCCATAGACTGGGCATGGCTGAGGAAACATTGCAATTAAAGGTATGTCAACAGAAACTTCCCAAACTGAAATGAAAAGAAGAAAGAAAATAATAGTATAGAATATCCAAGAACTGTGGACAGTTACCAAAGGTGTAACATATATGGAATAGGAATACCAGAATTAAAAGAAAGAAATAAAGGAACAGAAAAAATAGTATAATAATGGATGAGAATTTTCCAAAATTAAAAATACCTAAAAAATGTACATCAGTATATATCATATTCAAATTTTAGGAAATCAAAGACAAAGAAAATATTGAAACAAACCAAAGAAAGGGGAAAAAAACTATATAGGAGCAAGGATAAGAATTACACCAGACTTCTCTTCAAAAATCATGCAAGCAAGAAGAGAATGAAGTAAATTATTTAAACTGTTGAAAAGAAAAAAATTACTCATTTAGAGTTTTGTATCCAAAAAAATTATCCTTCAGAAGTGAAGGAGAGATAAAGATTTTCTCAGATAAACACAAATTAAGAGAGTTTGATCCAGTTTATATATGATCCAGGAATTCTAGTATGGTTCAACATACAAAAATTGATCAGTGTAATTCACCACATTAACATAATGAATGAAAAAGACTACATAATCATTTCAATTGAGGCAGGAAAATCATTTGACAAAATTTAACACCATTTAATGATACAAAAGTACTCAATAAACTAGAAAGAGAAGGAATCTTCCTCAACATAATGAAAGCCATACACAAAAAAATACATATTAAGCATCATACTTAATGGGGAAAGACTGAAAGCTTTCCCTCTAAGGTAAGAAACAAACTGAGTGAGTGAATGAAGTCACTCAGTCATGTCCAACTCTTTGCAACCCCATGGACTGTAGCCCACCAGGTACCTCTGCCCATGGGATTTTCCAGGCAAGAATGCTGGAGTGGGTTGCCAATTCCTCCTCCAAGAAACAAAGTAAGGATGTCTATTTTCACCACATCTGTTCAGCATTGTACTGGAAGTTCTAGCCAGAAGAATTATGCAAGAAAAAAATAATAAAGGCATCCAAATTGGAAAGGAAGAAATAAAATGTAAATGATATTGTTGTTGTTCAGTCATTAAGTCATGTCTGATTCTGTGACCCCATGGACTGCAGCACACCAGGGTCCTCTGTCTGCCACTATCTCCTAGACATTGCTCAGATTCATGTCCCTTGAGTCAGTGATGCTATCTAGCCATCTCATCCTCTGCTGCCCTTTCTCCATTTGCCTTCAATCTTTCCCAGCATCAGGGTCTTTCCAATGAGTCAGCTCTTTGCATGAGGTGACCACAGTATTGGAGTTTCAGCTTTCGCATTAGTCCTTCCAATGAGTATACAGGGTTGATTTCCTTTAGGATTGACTAGTTTGATCTCTTTGCAGTCCAAGGGACTCTCAAGAGTCTACTCCAACACCACAATTTGAAAGCAGCCATGATACTAAAAGACTGTTGCTCCTTGAAAGAAAAGCTATGACAAACCTAGACATAGTATTAAAAAGCAGAGATATCACTTTGCCAACAAAAGTCTGTATAGTCAAAGCTATGGTTTTTCCAGTAGTCATGTATGGATGTAAGAGTTAGATCATAAAGAAGTCTGAGCACCAAAGAATTGACCTTATATGTAGAAACCTTAAAGGCTCTACAAAAAAAAAAAAAGCTGTTAGAATTAATAAACGAATCCAGCAAATTTTCAGAATACAAAGCTAACATGCAAAAATCAATTGTATTTCTATACTTTAGCAGTGAATAATCTGAAAAGGAAATTATGAGAACAATTTCATTTATAATAGCATCAAAAGAATGAGAAAATAGAAAATAACCAAGGGTATTAAAGACTTGAACAATAAAAATGAAACACTGCTGAAAGAAATGAAGAAGACAGACAAATGAAATCACAACCCATGTTCATGGATTGGAAGACATAATATTGTTCAAATGTCAGTGGTATCCAAATTATAGATTAATTCAATCCTGACCAAAATCTCAATCATGTTTTTAACAGGCACAGAAAAATTTATCTTTAAATTCATATAGAATTTCAAGAAACCATAAATAGCCTGAACAATCTTGAAATAAAGGAACAAATTTGGAGGATTCACACTTTCTGATTTCAAAACGTATTACAAAGTACAGTAGTCAGTGAAGTACTGACATAAAGACAGACTATAAAGAATAGAGACTCCAGAAATAAACCCTTATATATCTAGTCAAATGATTTTTCACAAGGGTACCAAGGCCATTCAATGGAAAAAGAAAAGTTTTTTCAACAAACGGTGCTGGAAAATCTGGATATACACATGAAAAAGAATTAAGTTGAATCCTTACCTAACAACATATGAAAACATTAACTCAAAATGCATCGAAGACCTAAATGTAAGATCTAAAACAATTAGGGAAGAGGGAGGGGGGATCAAGAGGGAGGCGACACATGTATATCTATGACTGATTCACCTTGACATATGGCAAAAACCACCACAGTATTATAATTATCCTCCAACTAGAAAAAAAAAAATTAAGCAAAAAAAAAAAATTCTTAAAAAAGGAACATCCCTGGTCATTCAGTGGCTAAGAATCCACCTTGCAATGCAGGGGACGCAGGTTCAATCCTGGTTGGGAGACTACCATCCCACATGTCACAGAGTGACTAAGCCCAGGTGCTACAACTAGAGTTAGCACAGTGCAATGAAAGACTCCACACAGTGCAACAAAGATCCCACGTGCTGCAACTAAGACCTGACCCAGCCAAATAAATAGATAAATTCCTTATAAAAACTCTTAAAAATTTCACAGTGTTGGACTTGGCAATTTCTTCGATGTGACACCAAAGATACAGATAACAAAAGAAAAAATAGACAAATTGGACTTCATGAAAAATCTTTCAATTTGTTCATCAAAAGACACTATCAGCAGAGTAAACCTACAGAGGCAACCTGTAGAATGAGAGAAAACATTTACAAATCATATTTATAATAAGAAATTAGTATTTTAAAAAATCAACAGCAAAATCCATACAACCTGATTCAAAAATAACCAGAGCAAAGGACATGCATAGACATTTCTCTGAAAAAAAATACAAATGTCCAGTAAGTACATGAAAATATGCTCAACATCACTAATTATTTGTTGTTGTTCAGTTGTTAAGTCATGTCCCACTCTGCGACCTCATGGACACCATGCTTCCCTGTCTGTCACTATCTCCCAGAGTTTGCTCAGATTTATGTCCATTGAGTCAGTAATGCTATCTAACCATCTCATCCTCTGGCACCCACTTCTCCTTTTGCCTTCAGTCTTTCCCAGCATCAGGGTCTTTTCCAAAGAGTTGGCTCTTTGCGTCAGGTGGCCAAATTATTAAAGCTTCAGCTTCAGCATCAGTCTTTCCAATGAATATGCAGGGTTGATTTCCTTTAGGATTGTCTGGTTTGATCTCCTGGCTGTCCAAGAGATTCTCCAGAGTCTTCTCCAGCATCACAATTTGAAAGCATCAATTCTTCAGACCTCAGCCTTCTTTATGGTCCAAATCCCACATCCATATATGACTACTAGAAAAACTATAGCTTTGACCATACAGACTTTGTTGGCAAAGTGATGTCTTCACTTTTTAATATGCAGTCTAGGTTTGTCACAGCTTTCCTTCCAAGGAGCAAGCATCTTTTAATTTCATGGCTGCGGTCACCATGAAATGCAAATTAAAATTACAATGAGATACCACCTCACACACATTAGGATAGCTAATATTAGAAAGAAAAAATAAAACAGAAAACAAGTGTCATTGAGGATGTGGAGCATCCTCACTGTAGATGGGAATGTAAAATGGGATAGCCACTGAGGCAAACAGTATGGTGGTTCCACAAGAATTAAAAAAGAGAATTGCCATATGATCTAAATCTGGATATTTATCCCAAAACTTTGAAAGCAGGATCTTGAAGAAATATTTATACACCCACAATGATAGAGAGCAGCATTATTCACAATAGCTAAAATATGGGGGCAACCCAAGGGTCCACTGACAGATGAATGGATGAACAAAAATGCAATATATACATACAATGGTATATTACACAGACTGAGAAAAGAATGAAATTCTCTCATATGCTACATCATGAATGAACCTTGAGGACATTTTGCTTTGTGAAATATGCCAGTCACAAAAAAACAAATACTGTATTAGTTCATTATATGAGGTATTTAGAGTAGAGAGCAAATAGAATGGCAGCTGCCAGAGACTGAAGGAAGTGAAATGGGGAGTTTTGGTTTAATAGGTACAGAGTTTCAGTTTTATAAGATGAAAAAAAAATAGAGCTGAATGTTGGTGATGGTTGTACATTATGAATATTTAATATCACTGAACTGCACACTTAGAATGGTGAATATGGAAAATTTTATATTCTATTTCACCAAAATTTAAAAATTAAAAAAAGAATATATGCTCCATTTGTTTAAAAAAAAAAAACGGAGTACACAAATATAGAGCACAGAAAGTAAAATTCTTTGGTACTCTTCTCTTCTAATGATGGTTGCTGTTAGTTTCAGTGTAGTGTTTGTATTTCCTGTATGCATATTTTAACACATGTTAGTAATTCTTTTAAGAAAGATGTCACTATATATAATGTTCAGTCTGCTTTGTTTAATTAAAATTAATACAAAATTTTCACTAAATGATCTACATTTTTCCCTCTCCCCAGAAGTCTACAACAAAATAAAGCAAAAACTAGAGCATTAAATATAAAGATGTTGAACCAAACATCTATTAAAGCACCAAAAAATGTTCTGGGAACATTTGTCCCTCTGTTGAAGTCCATCTTCTTAAACATAGAATTGTAGATAAAAAACACATTCTTGCTGACATGCTTACTTTCAATCTACCCCAAACTCTTACCTGTTGTATGAACCATTTCCTAGTTAACATATTATTACCTCAGTGCTCAGCCTGCCTCATTTATGTTCCTTTGGTGGCAATTTACAATTTCTTAAAACTGTGGACACGAGAAAATATAATGTAAACACAGGCAACCAAAAGACCTGCTGGCAACCACTGTTAACACTGTGCAGTATTTCCCTCTGTAGGTTTTTCTGTAGAAGGCAGAGGGCTCTTCTGAACCAAAATAATGCTTTTTTCATATCCACTTCACCTTGAGGACTGGAAAGGTGTCTGCACTTTGACAGGACTTTGTCATGTGACAAAGGAGTCAGATTTTGAAGGGCAGAGGGGTACAGAGAAAATGCGCTGACAATTATAATCACTATCTTTGACTATTATTCAGTTGCACCTATTTTTCTGCACATGACCATAGATGCACATATATATTACATTACACATTCAATAAAAAATTAAATGAAACTATACAGCAGGTTGGAGAAGGCAATGGCACCCCACTCCAGTACTCTTGCCTGGAAAATCCCATGGATGGAGGAGCCTGGTGGGCTGCAGTCCATGGGGTCGCGACTGAGCGACTTCACTTTCACTTTTCACTTTCATGCATTGGAGAAGGAAATGGCAACCCACTCCAGTGTTCTTGCCTAGAGAATCCCAGGGATGGCAGAGCCTGGTGGGCTGCCGTCTATGGGGTCGCACAGAGTCGGACACGACTGAAGCAACTTAGCAGCAGCAGCAGCAGCAGCAGGTGGTATAGTACAACTTTGCTCTTTTCTAAATACTTTACCAAATGGCCTTAAGACTATTCATCTCTGCGCTTATATCAGATAACACCTTTATGACCTAAGAAATATACAAAGGATCAGGGTGCAAGGGATTAATACCACATGGTTTTTTTGCCATACCAGTCCTAAGAGGAATTTTAGTGACCACTGGGAAAACAACATATTCATCCCTTTACACATGGAAGAATTCCTCTGAGGTTCTGGCAATGTTCAACATTTCAATCAAGCATAAAGAAGAAAATGCATATAATCAGGGATCTCATTAACCATTGACAACCAGTATAACAGATAGATGTGATATTAATATTTCTGCATTTTGTATTCTTTATGGGCTTGAAAAATATACCCTATAAAGTTTTATAAGGACTAAATAAGTTTATATGAATGAAGCATTTTAGAAATGTGCCTGGAAAAGAACAAATGCTCAATATTGCCACTAATAGTAGTTAGGTTCATATTCTTTGTATAAATGCATATAAATGCACACATTCATAAATTTCATATATATGTTTTAGCCAAATATAGTCATATTGCATATGCTATGAGAAAAAGATATGACCTTACTTTATCCAAGTGACTACTTAGCATATAATACACTGCTCAATATCATTATTCATTGGGAAAATCCAAACCACAAACATAATGCAGTGCCCTCTGGAATGGCTGAAAGTAAAATTAACTCTCTAATAATATGCTGGTGAAGCTATAAAGTAAGTGGAACCCTTTACATGGCTGGTATGGATGTGAATTGGTACAGCCACTTTGAAAACTGTTAGGGTGTATCTACTAAGGCTGAACTTGCACGTACCTGATAGCCTATATTACACCCATAGGCAAATATATATTGAAAGTGAAAGTGTTAATCACTCAGTCATGTCCAGCTCTTTGCAACCCCATGGACAAATACATAATACTTCACAACAATTCATTTGTGTGTATGCAAAAATATATGTATAAAATGTTCATAGGAGCATCATGCATAAAAATCCAATGCTGAAAACAGCCAAATGCTCATCAATAACAACAGATAAATTAAATTTAGTAAAGTCAAAGAATGGAAAACTGCAGTGCAATGAAAATGAACAAAATATTGCAAAAAGTGGTAACAGACATAAAGAAGCCAGACACAAAAGAGTTCAAGCTGTATGATACCTTTTTTTGTAAACATCAAAACCAGGCAAAACTAATCCATGACTTAGCAATCCAAATAGTAGTGCACTTTGCATAAGGGCAGTGGTAGTAATGGCTGGGA
The DNA here is from genome assembly GCF_002263795.3 of Bos taurus. NCBI lineage: Eukaryota > Metazoa > Chordata > Mammalia > Artiodactyla > Bovidae > Bos > Bos taurus. Next base: position 49,790,359 of record NC_037357.1, read on the forward strand.
GGACTCCGTGAAGGACTCCTCAGGGGTTATGGTAATGCTCTATACCTGGATTGGGGTAGGAGTTATATGGTGGTGTTTATGAAAAGTGTTGTTGAACTCACACCTTGTACAGTTCTGGTACCCCCACATTTCTGAGATATTAAGTGTTTAATTGAGGATTTGTACTTTACAGACAGAGAGGAAAGTCACTGGTGCTGGTGGTGTGCAACTTCTTCAAGATATAAATGTGGAGACTTCAGGTAAAACTTGTAGATCCTCTCTCATTAGGATCCAAAGTTTTAAAGAGACCGTTAATCATCTGTAGACAAAAACTACAGACATAGACTGTCCAAGCCTAATGATAGGTTCAGAAGTTACCTTGAAGGTTTCTAGATCAGATCTTGACATTTGCTCCCCTCACCATCCCCAACAGCAAAATTAATTAAGCAAACAAACAAAAAAACAGATTCTGTTGCTTGCCAGGTTTGGCAACAACAGACCTACAGGGTCGCATCTTGATCCCCTGGACACAGTGTTCTAAGCTCTCAGAGACTTGTCTGCTCCTATCCTTTCATCAGTTCTCATATCCAAGTATCTTACATTGAAGCAACACTGGACTGTTCATCATAACTACCAAGTATACCTTTGTACATTGTCTCTTCTGTACCTTGGATCATACCTGGAATGTCCTCTGGAGACCTTTTCATGACTACTCATCCTTCATCAGTTCAAATCGCATCTCCTTCCTGAAGCTTCACTGAGAATTCCCAATCCCACTATTGGCAGGAAACACCCATACGCTGTTCATCCACAACGTGTCACTTATCTTTCTAGTCTGTTCATCCAAAGCATGTCACTTATCTTTCTAGTATGTTGCTCTGATGCAATTAGTGTGAGGACTATAAGGAGAGAATGCTAAATATCAGCAGGTGGCAAATCTGGGTAATGGGTACTTTGGTGTTTGTAAATTTATTCTCTGAACTTTATTGCACATGCATATATGTTTGTCATGTTGCATTTTAAAATAACTTGAAAGTGTGGGCAAACAGATACTGTAATATCTAAATTTCACAATCTTTTTGGAGAACAAATAACATTCGTGGAGCTTAATGGGAGCTATTTGATGACTGTGAAATTTCGTTAAGAATCCAAAACTCCAAGTGTTTTTCAACAGGAGCAACATTGGTGTTTAGGGGTATGAGGTCACTCTTCTTGTGAGGCATCAACCATACTTGTCATTAAACAATACTGAGTACACCAATACAGTGAAATGCTATGCATCCATTAAAAGGAATGAGATGCTTCTATGTGTGCATAAATTTATATGTGATTCTGCATGATGGAGATGTAAATAAAACACAGTCTTTTGCACTGCATTTAAGATTTAAGAAAACTGTCACACTTACTTTTGTTTCTGTCTCAATTGGAAGAAAAGTTTTAAATAAATCTTCCTTATGTTATCAAGACAAACTGACTTTCATAGAGGGAAAACAAAATTCTTTAACAAAAATCTTATCAAGCTTTGAACTTGATGTGTTACTTTTACTGTTACATATTTTAAAGCATCAATAACTTTTACAATCACCATTGTTTGCAACTTGTTTTATCATATGGAAAATATTTCAACTTGAAATAAATGCAACAAAAAATCTTTAATACCATGAAAAAACAGTGATAAAACTTTCAGCTTAGAGCAGTTCTTATCTACCATATGAGCTACTAGATTAGTGAACAATAGTTTCTTGTATAAGGAATACTCTGCTTAGAAGCTGTTTACCATTCTAAACGATTATATTTTTCCTTGAGTTTGAATGCATTCAAGAAAATAAGAGAAATTTTACAAATGCTGCTCATCCTCTAAGGCAAAACAATATGAGGGTGACCCAGTTGGTGGTGACCTCTCTCATAAGGGAAAAGAAGAGTAGTGAGTAAGTACCACGTTATTCCAGCTTTGTGGGATGCATTTCTCACCAGCAGCACCTAGAGGACTGAGGTTGGACCCCAATGACTCAGGAGAGGAAATATATTGGAAAAGGGGCACAAGTTGGCCCACAAACCTCTGAGAGAACTTCACTGAACGATCCCCCTACTAGGTCTGTGGGCTCTCCCAATACTGAACGCTAAACCCACACCTCCCTCATTCTGAAACTGGCTCCCTGTGTGCAGCTCCAAGGGCAGAGGTGAGAGTAAACAGAGTGCTTTCAGAAAAACAGACCAGGGTTTCAGGTAAGGGAAATAATACACATTGAGCTACAGTGCCACCTTATAGAAAATAAAACAGAGTTTTCCAGCATCTACCCACTCCAGTGTTCTTGCCTGGAGAATCCCAAGGACAGGGGAGCCTGGTGGGCTGCCGTCTATGGGGTTGCACAGGGTCGGATACGACTGAAGCGACTTAGCAGCAGCAGCAGCAGCCTGGCAAGAACCAAAGAGGACATAAAAAGTTAAGAATTCTGCTACAAGAGTGAGTGCAGAAGTCCAGAGCAGGTGTCTCCATACAAGATTTGAGAAAACCTTAGATACAAGCAGGACCAACAAAAAATATTCTACTTGAAGACAGATAATAAAGTTTGTGAGAGATGACTGCTATCAATACTTCAAATGTGAAAGTAGCAACAAAAATCCAAGGATCATGAAGAAACAAGGAAACATGTCATCACCAAAAGATAATGATAAATTTTTCAGTTATCAAACTTAATGACCTAAATCTAGCTGATAAAGAATTCAAAACAGCAGTTTTGAGGAAACTCAAAGAAAGCACAGAAAGATAGTTCAATAAAACACAGGAAAACAATACATAAGCAAAATGAAAAATTTAACAAAAGAACAGAAATCATTAAAAAAGAATCAGACAGAAATTCTGAAGCAGAAGAATTCAATTAATGAAATGAAAAGTGCAATTAACTATATATATATATATATAGCTATATATACAGCATATATATATATATATATATATGTACACAGCAGAGTAGACCAAATGGAATTTATAATAAGTGATCTGAAGGACAGAAAATGTGAAGTAACAGAGAACAAAGAAGTAAGAGCAAAGAAAGCCTGCATGATCTATGTGCTTAGTCGCGCTCAGCTGTGTCTGACTCTTTGCAACCCCATGGACCATGGCCCTCCAGGCTCCTCTGTCCATGGAATTCTCCAGGCAAGAATATTGGAGTGGGTTGCCATGCCCTCCTCCAGGGCATCTTCCAACCCAGGGTTCGAACTCAAGTCTCCTGCATTGCAGGCGGATTCTTTACCATCTGAGCCAACAGGGGGGCCCCTATGAAATGTAAAATGTTAAATAGTTGGTATTCCAGAAGAAAAAGAAAGGGAGAAGGGGCAGAAAGTTTATTTTTTTTTAATGGATTAGAACTTCCCAAACCTGAGGAGAAACTTAGACATCCAAATTCATGAAGCTAATAAATCACCTTCATCTCAATGCAAAAAAAACTTCTCCAAGACACATTAAATGAAACTGTCAAAAAATCAAACATATAGAATCCTAAAAGCAACCAGAGAAAAAAAGATTGTAACCTATAAAGGAACCCCCATTAAGCTATCCAAATATTTCTCTGCAGAAAGTCTATAAGTCAGAAAAGGATGGAATGATACATTGTTAACAAAAAATTCAGCCAAGAATACTCTATCCAGCAAAGTTATCCCTCAGGTATAAAGGAAAAATGAAGACTTTCCCAGGCAAATGAAAGTTAAGGGAGTTCATTGCTGCTAGGCCTGCCTTGTAAGAAATGCTGAAAGAAGTTCTTAACGTAGAAATGAAAAAGATGCTAGTCAGTGACATAAAAACATATGAAAGCATACAATGCATTGGTAAAGGTAAATATACAGTCATATTTGGAAAAATCTAATTCTGTAACAGATTGGGATATTAACCGCTTAATATAAAGGCTAAAGGAAAATATTAATAAAATTAATACTACTGAAGTACACACTTTAAAATGTTTAAGTGATTAAGGTAGAAAACTACATTTTATGCTTTTTTAACCACAAGTAAAAATTTAGAAAAGATAGTGAGGGTGAATGTTAAATTTGGAGTAAACTTGGCAGAACAGTATTGTGTTGAGCTGATGAACAGAGCTCATCAGTCAGTGAGGAGAAGGCCCTTAGTGAAAACTCTGTGAGAGGTTGCAGAGAAAGTAAATCAAAGGGTGAACAGAACTGATTCAAATGTATTCTTTTTAATGGCTGAATAATAGTCCATTGTGTATATGTACCACAGCTTTCTTATCCATTCATCTGCTGATGGGCATCTAGGTTGCTTCCATGTCCTGGCTATTATAAACAGTGCTGCGATGAACATTGGGGTACACGTGTCTCTTTCCCTTCTGGTTTCCTCAGTGTGTATGCCCAGCAGTGGGATTGCTGGATCATAAGGCAGTTCTATTTCCAGTTTTTTAAGGAATCTCCACACTGTTCTCCATAGTGGCCTCCCCATACCCTCCCTCTAGGTCGTCCCAGTGCACCAGCCCCAAGCATCCAGTATCGTGCATCGAACCTGGACTGGCGACTCGTTTCATACATGATATTATACATGTTTCAATGTCATTCTCCCAAATCTCCCCACCCTCTCCCTCTCCCACAGAGTCCATAAGACTGATCTATACATCAGTGTGTCTTTTGCTGTCTCGTACACAGGGTTATTGTTACCATCTTTCTAAATTCCATATATATGTGTTAGTATACTGTATTGGTGTTTTTCTTTCTGGCTTACTTCACTCTGTATAATAGGTTCCAGTTTCATCCATCTCATTAGAACTGATGGAGGGAGGAGGGTTCAGGATGGGGAACACAGGTATACCTGTGGTGGATTCATTTCGATATTTGGCAAAACTAATACAATATTGTAAAGTTTAAAAATAAAATAAAATTAAAGGGTGAATAGAGTGCTAATACATGGAGAGGGGCTGTGCTTTCTGTCTGGATACCTCAGTGTACCTGTAACTGGGTTTCTGTCTTTACACACCAGGTGGCCAGATCAGAATGTCAGCTATGAGAGCCTCAGACCAGGATGCTCAGCAAGGGGAAAGAAGGGATGGAACTTGGGATCTTGGTATAATGACTTCAACCATTATAAAAAATTCCAGAAAGCTCTGTCTGGTGAATTTTGGCAACACATAGACCTTCCCTCCCACCTGCCTGCTCTGCCTGTTCAAGCTGCTGTCAGGCTTCTGTTATGATGTAGCACCAACATAACTCCAGTATCCGAGTTCTCTACAAAGAACTTTATTTAAAGAGAAAAAAAAATACAATGTTGTCCCTTAAAAGCCAGCATATTGAACTAAGTATAAAGTAATTTTAACTCTGTCTGAAAAAAGAAATCTGATAGGTGTTAAATAAGCATACTCCAGAGCCTGCATACAGTGAATCGCCAGGTAGCAGTAGTGTATCGGCAGTCAGCAGCACAGGGAAACACAGGGCTCTAAGAGGAATGGGGCAGAGACTGAAGTCTGGACAGCTGTATCCAGTGTCCCAGTCATGGGATGGCAGAACAGGGTGTGGGGGAAGAACTGGGCAGCTGATACAGAGGTGGGTGATGGAGGTAAACACTCAGCTCCTTGCGAGGGACCCTCTACAGCGGGAACAAGTCAACCTACATTGATGGGGGAAGAGATACACCAATGAATGTGATGTAGCTTTGGGGTCAACAACAGATGGGATTGCTGTGATATACATAGAATTTTCCAAACAGAACTGGATTCATACTAAACAAGCCTTTCCAAGACATCTGTTATTCTTTGCAAAATGTACTTCTTTTCCTTAAAAATGATGACGGATGGAACCAGGTGGCCAGATAAGAACGTCAGCTAAGAGAGCCTCAGACGAGGGTGTTCAGCAAGGGGAAAGAAGGGATGGAACTTGGGATCTTGGTATAATGGCTTCAATCAGAGTTTTCTGGAATTTTTCACCACCTGGAAGCAATCCCTCCTTATCTATCATTTTTCTGGATTACTGAATCCCGAGATTGGAATCCAGTGGGAGTCTGAGCTGAAGAAAAATTTACACTAGTGAGAAGGGGGCGATTGGGCTAGAGGAGAACTGGAAAGAGAAACATGCACACACAGATATGCTGTCAATTACATTTTGATTAAACTTCATCTCCCCACAAAATTGAACACAATGAATGATTTTCCAAGGCAATGAGTATATGTGTGCATGTATGTGCACTATAATCTTCAACATCACTTCTGAGACTGCTGGAAGTTCCTCCCAGACTGGATGGAGAAATCCTGCACCATTTTCTGTTGCTCCAAGGAGAAGGTAGGCATGGAGTTGACAGGTTTAGGCTTTGGGATGAAGAGCACAGGCTCAGTCTTCTTGGGGCTGAAGTCACTCACAAGCAGCTTATCATTCACAATACAAAAACTGGAGGAAATACGGACTCTTAGACAATTGACAGATGTACCGACCCACACCCCAAAAATTATCTGCTCCCACTGGCACTCAGTAACCAGATTCCTTCCATCCCCCTCCTGTGTCTGTCCCCAGACTCCTTGACTGGTTCCTCTGCCCCTTGTACAGAGCCCACCTTCAGAGAGATTGTCTACCAGCTTCACTCAATGGATAGCCTGATCCCCAACCCAGGGACAACTTCACATCTACCCTGAATAGCAGCCCAGTACACTACAGCACAGGAGTGCACATTCTGATCCCCATTTTCAGAAGAAGATACCAAGTCACAGAGAAGCCCTGTGACTTAACCAAGGTCACACAGAGAATGAGTGTTGGGTCAAGGAGAAAACCCATGTGCTCAAGGAGAAAACCCATGTGCCAGTGAGAAAGCCCATGCTCTTCCTAGGTTAGACTGCTCCTTGGAACTACCTGCTGGCTTTCCACAATACTGAGTCAGCCTAAGGTCTGCACCACCACATGCCTAGGGCCCTGAGACCAGGTTGGTTGGGCCATCCCACCCACAACACAGCTCTTACCTGGAAGAGGTGGCAGGGGTAGTGATGAAGGTCCGGGTGAAGGAACGCACACAGCCAGGAAACCTTCCTTCTACTTCAACAAAAAACAATAAACAAGAGTACCCCTTAGAGCCCCATGTGTTTACGGGTTCCCACAGAGGTCCCCAGTCAGGGTCTGACTTGACACTCATGCTGAGGGGTCAGTTGTTCACTTGGGGAGCCTGGGTGTTGGGAATGGGGAGGGCAACTGGAGGGCGGTCTGCTCCCAGTAACATGTTCCCATGACAACCACTTTACAAGTTCATGGGATACATTTTCCTTAACTGCCCAAGATGTGGGTATATGGGGAAACTGAGAGGTTAAGTATTGGCCCAAGTTCTCAGTGTAAGGATCTGGTATGGGAGCCATGAAACTCCACAGCCTGTGTCCCTAATGCCCAGAATGAACAGGGCAGACATGAACGCAGTTCAGACCTGGGTTGTCTGTGGGAAAACTGAGGGCTGGAGATCACAGAGGGGAAAGGGAGGGGAGGGGAGGGAAAGAAGGGGAAGGGAAGGGGAGGGAGGGGAGTCCAGAGGAAGGGACGGAATGGAGAGCAAGGGAGGGGAGGGAAGCTGGAAGGAGGGAGGGAGCCCAGCCAGGGGAGGGAGCAGTGGACGGTCTGGGAGGGATCTATGAACACTCACCTTCCTTGAACACTCCATTCACAGAGAAGCAGAGCATTGTTTGCTGAAAGGGAAGAATGCAGGTACTCAGTCACCCCTCAACTTGATTCCTCCCCATCTGCAGCTTCCCACCCCTGCTCCCAACAAGGCAGGAAGCAGGTGCCCACCGTCTGGAACCACATGTCCACCATGAAGGACTTTAAGTCATGCTGAGTTTTGGGCAACCCACAGAGGGCATGCACAATGTCACATTTTGTGTGTTTCAGCAGCTGGAACCGCAGATCTGTGGAGGAGGGGAAGCAAGCAAAGGTCAGGGACCCTATGAATCTTCCACTCACTGCCCTTTCCTGCCCAGTCTTCCCACCACACACTCACCAGGGTCCTTGAGTTTCTTCATATTCCTGCTGTTCTTGAAGTATGCACACATGCTGCTTCTAGGAGACACAGAGGAAATGGGTTGGTGGTCCAACCAGCATAGGTGTCAGCAGGAGCTGGCCTGCATCTGCTGGGGAACCAGATGGCCCTGGGGAGGAGTCTGGGCTGTGATACTCACGGGCCTGGGTCCTTGAAGTGGAATGGAATGGTCAAGGAGAAGCAGGCTTCCTCATGATAAGCACACAGGAGTCCCTGGCGGTCCCCATAGTCATGGATCAAGTAATATCTGAGGGGGAACAATGAGGACAGTCTAGCTCTGTGATATGGAACTCAAAGGAGATTTGAAAACTCCCATGAGCAGACCTGCAGAGCAGGCAATGGCACCCCACTCCAGTACTCTTGCCTGGAAAATCCCATGGATGGAGGAGCCTGGTAGGCTGCAGTCCATGGGGTCGCTAAGAGTTGGACACGATTGGGCGACTTCACTTTCACTTTTCACTTTCATGCATTGGAGGAGGAAATGGCAACTCACTCCAGTGTTCTTACCTGGAGAATCCCAGGGACGGTGGGGCCTGGTGGGCTGCCGTCTATGGGGTCGCACAGAGTCGGACACGACTGAAGCAACTTAGCAGTAGCAGCAGCAGCATGAGCAGACCTGAGTTTGGGTGGCCTCCCCTGTACTAGCCCTCCCCTTGCTCAGATTCCCAAGGGTACTTACTGCTGCAGGAATTGCAGGATTAGACTCTTCAGCTCATCAGATCCAAAGAAGCTTCCCTAGAATCAAAACAGTTCTCAGGACCAGGGCTGACACCCCCTTGTGTACCACCTAGAACCCTGCTGGATCCTCCATGCTCACCTTGCATGTTGGTAAGCACTTGGGGGCTTCAGTAGCACACTTAGACCCTGAGAGTGTCTCCTGGCCATCCTAGGGGAAGGAAGAGGAAGTCAGCAGGGCAGTCCAGGATGTGATGCTAGATGATCGGGGAAAAGAACGGACCCAGGATGGGGGTGGGGGTCTGAGATAAGAGGAGAAAGGGTCCTGGAAATGCCAGGGGCAGGACTACATGTCTGTCATCTCCATGGGTCCCCGAAGCCTGTGGAGAACATGGTTGAAGAAGATCCAGGGCCTTTTCAGGTTCCCACAGAGGATGGTACACTCTTCCTCCCGCAGGACATGTAAGGGTCAGGTTCAAAAATGGAACTTGGACAGGTCCTAATGGGTTTCAGAGTAGTTCGTGGGCACTGTCAGTGCTAGTTAGAGGACTCTGTGATTAAGGGATACGCTTACCAAGCTTAGTAACCTGGGGAACAACTCCAGGATGGTGCTGCCAAAATCAAGACAAAAGAGAAAAGCCAGTGAAAATGTGGACGTGACCCTCCTCATGAGAGCAAGTCACTTACAGCAATCACAGCCCTGTGTGTGCCCCCCACCCACAATGCAGTATGCTAGGCTTCCAGGGCCTTGGTCACCACTCCGTGGACTGACCCAGAGGAAGGCTGTTCCCTCTATCCCTTCCTCCCACCACCTTTCCCCTGGGTGGCTCCCAGCCAGACTGTCCTGATTCCCTTCTCCAGTGCCACAAGGACCAGCAATTCAAACCCTTACTGGAGGTCTTCCTCCCCTCCCTTCCTCCCTTCCTCTACCACCCAGTGAAGGCTGTGGAGAGAAGAGGAAATGGGGGGGATGAGAGCCCAGGGCTTTGCTACTTCACAGGGGTTTCATCACTCTGTCAAGTCAGGACAAACCTCAGGGATGACCCAGGAGGCTGTGACAGGGAGGTGAGTGAGGTGGGACTCAGGAGGGAGGGAGGAGGATGAAGACAGACATGGAGTGGAGGGAGGAGGGGAGAGATGAGAGAGACATAAGGGTGTAGAGGCAAGGCAGAGAGAGACCTTATGTTGGTTGACTTATCAGGGGAGGTGGTGCACGTAGCATTTCTGTCAACCCACATCCCTTCTGGTTCCAGCTGTTGACCCTTGTCCATCTCCCCTGCAGACTTCACCTGGAATTATGGGGAACACCCACATGGACTAGATGGCTCTGCATCCACACCCATCCTTTCCCTACAAATCCACTTCCCTTCATCTGTCACCACCCCATAAGCCTTCCCACATCCCTTTGAAAGGAAGATCTAAGTGCTCCACCTCACCTCAGTGTTGGAAAGATTCAAGTTCTTGGTGTGGGAAGCATTCTCCATAATGGTGGACAGGCTATGCACCATGTAGGGTTTTTTGTTGCTCTGGTCCAAGGACGAAAGCTATGATGAAGAAAGAAGAGTGAGGACCCCAAAGGGGATATCTGAGACAAATATGCCTCTTCTATCTGATCTCTCCAATCCTCATCATCAGCCTCAACATTGGGCCTAGGTCCTCACCTTGGACCTGACCTCTGGATGGATGTGCAGGGAGGCGGGCATGCCATTTCTACGGTTCCATGTCATTCCAATATCATAGATCATCAAGTCTCCAGGAAACCAGGAGGGAAACACAGGCTGAGAGGGCCCTGGTTGGTGCACCTCCAGCACCATCCCATCCCCATGATATCATCTCCGAGTGTCTTTCCCAGACAGACCCTCTACCCTCACCTGCCCTACAGTTACTGCTACAGCCATACCAGGGCCAAAGAGGAGTCTCTGGATGTCAAGAGATTGCTGGTGGACATCGTATGGTTTGTTAATGGTCAGCTTCAGTGTTAGGGATGGGGTTCAGTAGCTCTGTGTCTGAGGGTGAGCAGGGGGAAGAGGTGGGGCTGGGTATCAGTGCACAGCTTGTGTTAAGTCTGCATTACCTTCATCTGCTCCACCTTTTCAGACTTCAGTGCTTTCTGCACAGATTTGGGTGCATCACAGGGCTCAACAAAGATAGATATCTGTAGAGAACACAAGAGGGGCTGGGTAAGCTCCAGGAAATCTGTGCATGGGATCAAGCAAGACCATGCCCCTCTCCTTCCCTCTTGCCCCTATTCAGCCCTGTTCATGCCCTTGACACACACCTTTTCATTATCCTCATTGAAAATCTTGCCATTGACATTCTTCAATGCACCGGCAATGTTGGCATTCTCTACAAAGAATTGGGCCTGCATTTTTTCATAGTGAAACTGTAGGGAGAGTGACAAGAGAAGCAGAATATGAGACCAGAGCCATTTCTCATCTGGGCCTGCCATCTACCCCATTTCTTCTCATTGCCTCCATGTCCTCTCTTACTTCGACTGGAATGAAGGGGACACTGCATTCCTTCTGAATCAAATCCAGCAGCCACTTCTCATCATATTTTATACCAAAGGGAATCTAGGGGCCAAAGAAGAAATGGGAAACAAAATTGATGCAATAGAATCCAAGGTTAAGATAAGACCCAACTGTGTCTTACTTTAGAACCTATTTTCAGGCTTTAAATAAATTCTTAACATAGGACAATATCTGTTATCGCTAACTTTTGTACAAGGCATGGATTTGCTAAATATAGTTTCTTTCCATTCATATACTCTTCCTGAAAAAATAATATGTTTCACATGTATTTCCTTTTATAACGTTCCAAGAGATCCATGTGAGATAGGCCTGGCCTGCCACTCTGACATGGACCCCAGAGACTCAACCTCCTCCCACACTTAGCTTGAGCCAAACTGTGTGATCTGGTATGAAGTGCTTCATCTCCCTGGCAGCAGGTTTCCTCCTTTGCTTTTAGACAACCTCTCCCATGCTCCTTCTTGCAGTCAGTCTGTTTCCTTTCTATTGCTTCTCTGAACTTGCCCTTAGATGATCTAGGAAGATAGTCCCTAGTAATAACAATACATTACCAACACCACTGCCCCAGAAAAGTTCCCAGCATCTCTACACAAATCCAACATGACTCTCTCTGTCATCTTCTACATATTAGGTCCATTTATCCAGCACACTCACTATAATCTTGAACCAGCTCCCCAAGGTCTCATTCTGTCTGTCTCTCTCCATTCTTCTCTCTGAAGGCTTTTGCTTTGTCTCCATATTAATATGCATTTGCTCTTGTTTCTGAAAACTGCTTCTCTGACGACGGGATGGAACAGCATAGGGAGCACTGTCGGGAAGTGGAGAGAAGAAAGTGGTCCATATAGACTTAGAAAGTCTTCTCCACATTTTTCCACATGATATCAGAGCTACAATAAAGATTGCTTAAACATTAGCCAGATCCCATCATTCCTCACTCTTCCAGATTGGAGAGAAGAATGACATGTTTAACTACAAGGTTTTATTGTTCACTGGTTGGTACATGTCAGCCATGCTCACTGGTCACTTACTATCTTGTTTGGAAGTCCATGGGAACATCACCTGAATCTTGCTGCTGCTGGGAATTGACACGTTCAGACGAATAGTTGTATCGCCTTCGGTAAAAACTCCAGCTTCGTGCTCTTCTTTGTAAAGGGTTCGGTTTATCACTGTCCTCTAAAATTGACAACAACAGATCAATGGTCCCAATACCAGAAGAAGTCTTGGGTAAATATCATGGCTAAGGAAAAAAATATCACTGACTGTATAATCTAAACAGAAATGCATCACTGTGCAAAAAACAAAGGCTGAGAGACTTCACTGTGGCTCCACTTTTCAGGAAATGAGAGGTGCAGAGCATTCACAGCCAAGAAAACAGGCACAGAAGAAAGGGTCTAGATCTAGAGTGTAGTCTGTGATGTTAGATCCTGCTCTACTTGGTTCAGGCTAGGTGACATGGGACAAGTGACTTTTAATCCCCAAGTCACACTTCTCTGCTCTGCTCTAGGGGGACAATAAAACATTCCCTGAAATCTACCCTGGTGTGATGTTCAAGGGTTGAAACTGGTCTGCCTCACTGGAGGAAGAATTAGAGAAATGAAAGATAAGTCTGATGAAAATATCCAGAATGGAGCCTGGAAAGATATATCAGTTCAGTTCAGTTCAGTTCAGTCGCTCAGTCATGTCTCTTTGTCCCCATGGACTGCAGCACGCCAGGCCTAAACTCATGTCCACTGAGTCGGTGATGCAATCAAACCATCTCATCCTCTGTCATCCCCTTCTCCTCCCACATATAATATGGAAAATACCAAAAGCAAGGTGTAGAGAATTAAAGGTGATGCAGTGAGTATACTGAAAACATGGTTAATGTGAATCCCAGAGAAAAGGAAAGGAAAAGTAGAGAAGTGATATTTGAAGAGAACTTGGTTGAGAAGTTTCCAAAAGTAACAAGAAATCAACTTAGGATAACAATGTTAGTTGGAGAAAAAATAAATTTTAAGGAAAAACATTCCTAAAAAAAAATGTATTCGTTTCACCATAATGTAACAAAAAGTCAGAAATTTTGTGACCAGAAGATTCAAACTAAAAGTAATATTACAGGCTTTTTTTTGGGCAGAAGAAATATTATCCCAGGTGGAGTCACATAGATACAGGAAAGAAAGACTAATATCATTTGTGAATATGTAGGCAAATTTAAATGAGTAGGCAAATTTAAACTACATAAAATGATGATAGCAATATTTTCTGGGGGTTCACATATATAGAGAATGAAAATGAATGACAATAAATTTGGAAAGAGTATGTGGAATCAATGTGTCTCAAGGTCCCATAATTTTCTGAGGAGTTTTAAAGAGCTAATGAACTAATATTAGATTGTGAAAGGACTTCCCTAGTGGCTCAGATGGTAAATAATCAGCCTGCAATGAAGGAGACCTGGGTTCAGTTCCTGGTTTGGAAGGATATCCTGCTGAAGGGAATAGCAGCCCCGTCCAGTATTCTTGCCTGGAGAATTCCATGGACAGAAGAGCCTGGTGGGCTACAGTCAGTGGTGTCCCAAAGTGTTGGACACAACTGAAGCAACTTACCATGCACCACCACCAGACTGTTAAAAGGCAAAAATGCACATTGTAATATGAAGGGTAAGCACTACAAGAATAGCAAAAGGATGTTTAGATATCTGCATGAATTAAGAATTCAATAGTTGCAAAATATTAACCATTTCAAAGGAAAGGAAAAGGAACTTAGAAGCAGCAAAATAAATACGTAGCAATATGATACACATAAAGCAAATTATATCTATCTTTACATTAAAAGATTCAGGCTAAATATTCTAAATAGAAAGACAGATATTTTCAGACTGGACTAGAAACATTTCATCAAACACTCTTGAAAAGAGAAACATGTGAAATTTAATCATCAGGTAATCTGAAAATAAAAAATGAAAAAATGTATAACTTGTCCACATTAATCTACAGAAAACTGGTATAACCATATTAGTAAAAGAAAATGTACAGTTTAAAGAGAAACATTATAAGAGAAAGAGGGAAATTTCCTTATGATGATGGGTTCAATGCAATAAGAAGATATTAATACAAAATTCTAAATTTGTATACAGGTCTTAAAATAGAGCCAAAATATGCAAAATAAAACCTGACAGAAATAAGAGGGAATGGACAAATCCACAGTCACAGTGAGAAACTTTAACACTTCTCACTGAGTGACACATAAAATGGCAAACAAAAACTCAGCTAGAGGGAGAGGATTTTTAAATGTGACTTAAACAAACAAATTTATTTAATTGACATAGAACAATGCACATAGCAAATACTCATTGAATATTCCAGAATAGGTCATATGCTAGGCAAAAAAGCAAGCCTCAAAAACTAAGGACTAATACAATTTACCCTGACTAGTTAATGCAATATTCAGTAGCAATGGTGGGGTTTCCGTCCTCCCTCCACCTCTAGTATAAATACAAAGAACATTAGTTTACACAATCCCACCCTCTACCTAGGTTATCATCCCCACTCTCCAAACCCTAGACCCAAGAAGATCACATTACTCTTTTCCTTAGCCAGGGAAAAAAATTCACCCAGCCAAGGCCATTTCCATAGGAGGGGAAGTTTTTTACCTGCAGTCATAAGGAGTTTTTGAGAGCCCATTTCCTCAGGAGAGTAGAAAACAGTCAGCCTGGGCCCTCTCTCACCTTTCTCTAAACGAGGATTGGCTGGTTAAGGGTCCTATGGGGAGGGGTGGGGAAGGGAACCCAGAAACCCTCCTGTCCTGTGGAGATCTGAAAAGAAGTTCTCATGTAGAGTGACTCACCCATGGGGTAACCTGAAGGCAGAGATTTGTCACCGCTGTCCTCACAGGCTTCTCTAGAAGAGAATGTGTGGTTCTGGAGCTGGAAGTTTGGAGAATATCAAAGAAGGCTGCCAAGCAAAGAGAGAGCAGGCCCCAAACTCTCTCTCAATGCCAAGCAAGATGGAGTCCTTACAGGAAGTCCTTTCCCCAAGGGCATAGAGGAGGAGAGCCCTGGGGGCCAGAGGAGCTTTAACTTCTTATAATAATAGCCCTCTGGGTTTTCTACCAGCTTAACACCCAGGGACCGTTTCCAACTAAACCACCCCTACAGAGGTGTTAGGAGGCACCGGGGACCCGGGTACTTATAGCTACAAACAGAGAGAACTCTCTATGCCAGATTCTGCATTGGCTACATTACACTGTGTTCCTTCATTCTGCAGACCCAGAGAACTGTGAGTGCCAGAGGTAGGAAAAGTTCTGTACTTGCTACATTGCATCTGTTCTTTCATGTATTCTTCACAAGGAGATTCTGATATCAGAACCACCAACTTTTCAAGGTTGCTGAGGCTTACTGAGGTGCTGGAGCTTGTGGAGTCATTCAGTTGCTACCTGGAGCAACAGAGACCGGAATTGAGCTCCAAGGAACTGGGTTGATTTCCCTATGCACAGATTCACTAAATTCTTGGTTCAGTTCGGTTCAGTTCAGTTCAGTTGCTCAGTCGTATCTGACTCTTTGCGACCCTGTGAATCGCAGCACACCAGGCCTCCCTGTCCATCACCATCTCCCGGAGTTCACTCAGACTCACATCCATCAGGTCAGTGATGCCATCCAGCCATCTCATCTTCTGTCGTCCCCTTTTCCTCCTGCCCCCAGTCCCTCCCAGCATCAGAGTCTTTTCCAATGAGTCAACTCTTTGCATGAGGTGGCCAAAGTACTGGAGTTTCAGCTTTAGCATCAGTCCTTCCAAAGAACACCCAGGGCTGATCTCCTTCAGAATGGACTGGTTGGATCTCCTTGCAGTCCAAGGGACTCTCAAGAGTCTTCTCCAACAACACAGTTCAAAAGCATCAATTCTTTGGTGCTCAGCTTTCTTCACAGTCCAACTCTCACATCCATACATGACCACTGGAAAAACCATAGCCTTGACTAGACGGACCTTTGTTGGCAAAGTAATGTCTCTGCTTTTCAATATGCTATCTAGGTTGGTCATAACTTTCCTTCCAAGGAGTAAGTGTCTTTTAATTTCATGGCTGCAATCACCATCTGCAGTGATTTTGGAGCCCAGAAAAATAAAGTCTGACACCATTTCCACTGTTTCCCCATCTATTTCCCATGAAGTGATGGGACCAGATGCCGTAATCATCGTTTTCTGAATGTTGAGTTTTAAACCACCTTTTTAACTCTTCTCTTTCACTTTCATCAAGAGGCTTTTTAGTTCCTCTTCACTTTCTGCCATAAGGGTGGTGTCATCTGCATATCTGAGGTTATTGATATTTCTCCCGGCGATCTTGATTCCAGCTTGTGCTTCTTCCAGCCCAGCGTTTCTCATGATGTACTCTGCATATAAGTAAAATAAGCAGGGTGACAATATACAGCCTTGACATACTCCTTGTCCTATTTGGAACCCGTCTATGGTTCCATGTCCAGTTCTAACTGTTGCTTCCTGGCCTGCATATAGGTTTCTCAAGAGGCAGGTCAGGTGGTCTGGTATTCCCATCTCTCAGAATTTTCCACAGTTTATTGTGATCCACACAGTCAAAGACTTTGGCATAGTCAATAAAGCAGAAATAGATGTTTTTCTGGAACTCTCTTGCTTTTTCCATGATCCAGCGGATGTTGGCAATTTGATCTCTGGTTCCTCTGCCTTTTCTAAAACCAGCTTGAACATCTTGGTGCAAAGTAACAAAATATTGTGATAATAGTCAAATGTCTGAAATTAATACCAGTTCATCCTAGAGAGAATACCCCCCCGCCAAAAAAAAAAAAAAAACCAGAGAGATAGAGAAGAAACATACACTGGAATGCGTTGCCATGCCCTTCTCCAGGGGATCCTCCCCACTCAGGGATTGAACTTAAGTCTCTTACATCTTCTGCATTCTCAGACAGGTTCTTTACCACTAGCACCACCTGGGAAGCCTATATAATTTATGATATATAGTCAATGTAGATAGATGACCCTAGTGGTCAGAACCAGAATTGTAGTTCTAGTGCACCAGCCAGAAACTTCTGGAATTTTCTACTACTTTCTGGAATTTTCCACTCCTTGCCCACATCCCCTTCCTGGATCTCTATTGTTTCTGAAAGAGGAAGTCTAGCCACAGAGGGGTGGAGTAAAATCTGCATGTGAGAGTGTGAACAGTTGGGGTAAAAGAAGCTTAAGACAGAAAATCACACTCAGTACAGATAAACTGTCAAGTCAAAAGCTGAAATTTTTTTTTATTTTTAATAAAACAGTATCATGTGAACATTTTGATAACATGATACATATACATGAAATTTTTGTCATTTGGTTATTATTTTCAATTGTTTAAACAAATTTTCCTTATCAAAACATATTAAACATTTAATAATCTATACTTAAAAATGAAATTATTCTACACATTCCATATATATGATCCCCTCACCATGACTTGCAGGTCCCAATATAGTCAATGCAAAAAGACTGGTATTCTCACTGAAAGGTTGTTGCTGAATGAAAAGACGCCGGGAATCTTAGCCCCCGGAGGAGAAGAATTCAATCCGGGGCCAGAGACGAGGCTTGATTGCTCAGAGCTTTTGTGTAGTAAAGTTTTATCAAAGTATAAAGGAGATACAGAAAGCTTCTGACATAGACATCAGAAGGGGGCAGAAAGAGTAACCCCCTGCTAGTCTTCAGCTGGATGTTATATAGTCACTGTTGCTGCTGCTGCTAAGTCGAGTCAGTCGTGTCCAACTCTGTGCGACCTCATAGACGGAAGCCCACCAGGCTCCACAGTCCCTGGGATTCTCCAGGCAAGAACACTGGAGTGGTCTCTAGCAGTCTGTTAATGAAAGAAAGGAATGTCTTAAAACTCAGAATGGCACCAGGCCCCTCATCCATAAGATGCATTTTGGGATAACCTTGGCACCAGATGATTCATCCCGGGCCATAAAACGATTGACTTGAATCTTGTAAAAGGGTAGATTACCATACAAATAGTTTCATTTACATAGATTAGGGGAACAATATCTGAGTATAACATATTGGTTTGTCAAGTAGGTTCTGAGCCATTAGGCGGAAAAACTTGAAGACAGAGTCTGGGGTAAATGCATAGTACATTAACATAGCTTAAAACAAACATTTCCATAAGAAAAATGCATTGGTTAACTCAAGGTTTGAGAATAGTTAACTTCTGGTGAAACCAGGTGTCATTATGACAACACAGTATTTTAAGAGAAACCTCCTTTTAAATTTGTATAGAGAAGGAAAAAATATCACTAGTGTGTTTCCTCCTGCTGCTTAAGTGAGATAAAAATGTCTGATACTTGCAGCCTATTTCCTCCGTTTGGAGACCCCTGACCTTCCTGACTGTAACCTTCTCATTCCCCTCTTTTCTTTTAGGAGAATTATGTTGCCTAGGGAAAAGGGGCATCATTCTCGTTCCATAACTGCTTCCAAGCTGACAAGGGGCATTGTCCCTAAATTGGTGAGGCAGCATATTCTCCTAACCCTCATACTGAGCATTTCTGATCCAGCGGCCCCAAATAGTAGTTGGAAGAAGCTGCAGCAGTAGCAGAAGTTTGAGCAACCTTTTGTAACTTAAAAGCTTTCATGCGACTAGAAACAAATCCAGTTACACAGTTACAGATGCAGGGAGCAAACAGCAAAAACAAAACAATCAGAATTATTGTAATTAAGATAGTTTTCCACCGTGGGGAACTAGTTAATGTCTCCCAAAGTGAGGCAATTGAGGCTTCAGGAGTATCCATGGCCCCAATCATCTTGTTCATGTGTTTAGTAAAATGAGTAACATTCGTGCTCACATCAGGTATATATGTACAGCATTGGGTATGAATAATGGCACAAGTTCCTCCTTGTGCAGCTGTCAGAATATCTAAAGCCAATGTTTTGTTAAACCACCTTTCTAATTTGTGCTTGTTCAGCATTAAGAGCTGAAATAGCTTTTTGAGAATCTTGTAATGCCTGTTGAGTAAAATTAGTCAAAGCATCCATTCATAGCATAGCATCTGTAGTTCCCAAAGAGGGAACAAACACTGCAGCCAAATAATCATACCAGTGAAATACAGACCTTAGCAGGCTTTTCTGGAAGCTCTGAAAATATAAAGCCATGAGTAAAGGCTCAACCCAGGGTGCATCTCCCTATCCAACCAGGGGGAAGCCATGTCCATAAGTAAGAGCCACATATCCAGTAAGTCCCGTTTGGAGCAAGCCAGCGTGACTGAGATATCCAGTCCCAATTAGTGCCTGGCCAGACAAAGGGAGGACCTGAACTGGGGCTGGAAAACACAGGAATGATTACGTTGCATATTTCCTGAGGCAAAAATCCCAATTGTTTCCAATCATTGTAATTAAGTTGTTGGCTAACTTTTGGGGATAGCTGTTTGTTCCCAGCATATAGGGGCAGTAGATATTAGACATGATTTTTCAGGAGTTAGCCATATAACCTCATCCCATATTTGATAAACATCAGGTAAAAAACCATTAGATCTAGACCTATTTGCCTTATGTGTAGCGAAATAGTCATTAAACCGAGACAGTGTATAATCAAAATTAAAAGTCACGTTATGTCCATAGTTAAAGTACAACGTGTTGCACCAGTCCATTTTAGGGTTGTTAGATGTCATCAGATGAAGACGAGGCATCACATATGATTGTTGTCAAAGGTATTCGCAGACTTGGAGAAAGTCTTTTCTTTAAAGTGGAGATGTCCACCACAGGAAGCCTTCCACTGATGAAGAGGGGAGCACTCCGCAGACCCAGCAGTTAGACCGATTGTGGAATGTAGCGTAGGAGTGAGCCCAGGACAGGAAGGCATTGTCTTGAGGATCAAACAGCAGACTCAGCATTTTTGGAGTCAGCAGAAGTAGACTCACATAGATTATCAGGCCCATCTGAAAAGTACAAAGTCAGAGCATACAAAGTAAAGACATAAAATGAAGTCACTTAGTTCTGGTTAGAGTGCTACATCTTAACTCGAGTGTGATGTACCCAGGAATCAATTCCTGGCACTTTGACAGCCGTGGGAGAAGAAAGAATAACCTGGTAAGGGCCTTCCCAGAGGGGCTCTAGGGATGGGCCCTCAGATCCCAGTGTTTTTATGAGGACCTCGGTTTCTGGCTCAAATAGAGGCTTGCTTGACTCAGAGGCTGGGTCAGGAGTCCCAGAGTTCTGTTAATGCCTGTTGAAAAGCTGAGAGCTGAGTTACATAACTAGTTAATTCCAACGCTTCAGGGTCTATAACAATGTCTATGCGTAAGAAAGGCCTTCCATAAACACATTCAAAGGGGAACAGTCCCTCCTTTTAGGGGGCAATTCGAGCCCTCATTAAAGCTATGGGTAGGACTTTAATCCAATTGTCCTGCGTCTCTTGAGTTAATTTGTGCAGATGTCTTTTGATAATGTCATTAGCTTTTTCAACCTTTCCTGAGGATTGGGGTCTCCAGGAACAGTGTAAGTGATATTCTATTCCTAGAGCTTTAGACACTCCCTGAGTTACAGCAGCTTTAAAGGTGGAGCCATTGTCACTCTGAAGGCTCCGTGGCAGCCCAAACCTGGGGATAATTTCATGGATTAAAATCTTTATAACCTCCTTAGCCTGTTCACTATGACAGAGAAAATCCTCAATCCATCCAGTAAAAGTATCTACCCAAACTTTTAAACAAGAATATCCATTAGCTTTTGGCATATGAGTAAAATCAATTTCCCAATTCTCTCCAAGATACTTTCCACTTCGTTGTAATCCAGATTTTGCTAGCTTCTCAGCCTTTGGGTTATTCTTCTGACAAACCTCACACCTTTTGATAATATTCTTTAAAGTTTTCATTACATTTTTACCTTCAAACAAATGAGAAGCCATTTGATAAGTACTCTCTGCACCCAAATGAAAACTCTGGTGTAAACCCTTAAGAATTTTCCACTGAGCATTTTCAGGAATTATTAATTGTCCATCCTCGGACTGTAACCATCCTTTATCAGTAATCTTTGCTCCTCTTTTCTCATATCTTTCTAATTCTTCCTCAGTATATTGTGGTTTTTCCTGTTCCACAGGACCTGTCCAGATCAAAGGTGTCTGCAGTGAAGGGGTTTCATAAAGTGCCGCTTTCCTGGCTTCACAGTCAGCCAATTGATTACCTTTGGCTACTTTACTCCCATCCCTGCTGTGCCCTTTGCAATGCATAACAGCTACTTCTTTAGGACAATATATAGCAGTTAAAAGAGCATTCTTGGACAGTAAATAGAACACTGGATTCATAGTCAAGATACAGCCACTGACCTGCTGTGTGACATCAGGCAAATGACTTTCCCTCTCTGGGCCTTTGCTAACTCATCTGTAAAATGATGGCTTAGACTAGCTTTCTTTAATGGACTCAGTAATGGGTGTTTGGGGAAATGTGTGCTTTAATAAAAGTTTGCTATTGTTATCATAAAAAAAAGTCTCTTGATCTCTCTGAAATGCTTAATAGGTTCTCCTGTTGTTGTTTTAACTGTCTTTCTTTCCATATTGCAGCATGAGCATGTAAAGTCAAATAAGCATACTTAGAATCCTTGTAGATAATTGCTTGCTCCCCTTTGCTTAACTCTAGAGCTCGGGTCAGAGCCACAAGCTCCACTAACTGAGCACTGGCTCCCTGGGGGAGAGATTTTGCTTCTAAAACCTGTTCAGCAGCCACCACGGCCTAACCTGCTTTATGCTTTCCATCCCGAACAAAAGAACTGCCATCTGTAAATATTTCCATGTCAGGATTGTCTAATGGGGTATCCATTAGATCCTCCTGAGCTGCATAGTTTAAAGTTAGAAACTGGGAACAATCGTGATCAGGTGTTTCATTTTCCTTCTCAGGAAGGAAAGTGGCAGGATTTAAATTTCCACAAACTTTAGGCTTAGTTACTGGTCCTTCTAACAACAATGACTGATATTTAAGAAGCCTACTGTCTGTCATCCAAATATTAACCTTAGAATTTAAGATTCCACTCACATCATGATAAGTCAGTACAGTAAGGTTTCATCCATTAATTATTTTTAAAGCTTCAGGTGCTAATAAAGCCATTGCCCCGATTACTCGTAGGCAGTGGGGCCACCCACGTGAAATTACATCTAATCCTGTGCTAAGATAAGCAATAGGTTGCTGGTGAGGCCCTCGGGGTTGTGTCAAAACTCCCAAGGCCATACCTTTTCTTTCAGTGACAAACAAATTAAATTCTGACCCTGTGGGCTAGCTCAAAGCAGGAGCTTGCAGGAAAGCAGTGTGAAGAAACTTAAAAGCCTTTTGAGTATCTGGAAACCAAACCAGTTTGTCAGTTTGGGCGTGCTGAGTTTCAGCTATAAGTTTATATAAAGGCCAGGCAAGTTCCCCATAACCTGGAATCCAAATATGACAGTAGCCTGTGATTCCCCAAAATCCTCTCAATTGTCTTAAAGTCATAGGTAGGGGATGATTTAGTATAGGTTTAGTTCTCTCAGGGCCTATGGCCCTAGTCCCTTCTGATATGATGAGGCCCAGATATCTAACAGATTGTTGACAAAGCTGAGCATTTTCTCTTGATGCCTTGTAACCGCAGCCTGCCAGAAAGTTTAAGAAATCTTCTGAGGCTCGTGAACAAGCTTCCTCTGTCTCAGCACAGAGCAAAATAACATCTACATATTGTAACAGCACCGCTTCAGAGCTATTAAAGTTTTGTAGATCCTGTGACAAACTTTGTCCAAATAAGTGAGGACTGTCATGAAATCCCTGGGGCAAAACTGTCCAGGTTAACTAAAAAGCTAGCTGTGTAGGGTCTTCAAAGGCAAATAGAAATTGACTTTCTTCTGCCAAAGGCACTGAATAGAAAGCATCTTTCAAATCAATTACTGAGAAATATTTGGCTCGTTCAGGAATTTCCAACAATAGAGTATAAGGATTAGGCACCACAGGGTGTAAAGGAACTACAGCCTCATTTATTATTTGTAAATCTTGAACTAGTCTCCATTTACCATTTGATTTCTTTATACCCAAAATAGGAGTGTTGCATGGACTGTTACAGGGAACTAATAGTCCCTGCTCCTTTAAATTTCGATGATGGATTTTAACCCTTCCTTAACCTCAGGTTTCAGTGGATACTGCTTCTTATGTGGAAATAAGTGTGGGTCTTTGAGCTTGACAACTACAGGAATAGCATTTTGTGCTCGACCCACAGATTTTTCCAACAGCCCATACTCTAGGATTTACATTTTGTTCAACTAAAGGGAGAGAAAGGGAGGGCTCCATATTCATGAAAACAGAGTCATGGACCTTGTTCAGCATATCCCTCCCCAAAAGGGATGAGGGAGATTCTGGCACGATAGAAACTTATGTGAAAACAGCACAGAATCCCAGTTGCAACATAAAGGATAACTGAAATAATATCTGTTGGCTCATCCAGACAGTTCCATTACGGAAGTGGATCGAGAAGAAAGTAGGCCAGGGGCTTCAGTAAGCACAGAGTAAGTTGCCCCAGTATCTAAAAGGAAATCGACAGATTGGCCCCCACAGTTATTAGTACCCGGGGTTCCTCAGGTATAATTAGGGCGAGAGCTTGTGTGGGGACCCCCAGGCACCTTCAGTCCTGATTGTCTTGAGAGTCTGACCCCTGAGACCTACACCACTGCAGGCAGTCTCTCTTCCAGTGTGGTCCTTTGCAGACCGGACATGGAGCCTGGGGCAGTTTAGATGTCTGAGGGCAATCCTGCTTGTAGTGCCCCTCCTTTCCACAGTAATAGCAAGCCCATCCCTTTTCACCTGGGTCCCTCTGGGCATTTTTCTCAGGCTGTTTAAGAACGGTTTTCATGGCCATTGTGAAGGCTTCCACCTGTTCCTTTGTCTTTCTCTGCCTTTTTTTCTTTTCCTCATATTTCCTACCATAATAGACTGTCTGAGCCAGTTGTAATAGAATATATGAAGACTGATTTGGTCCTTACGCCTGTTTTAATAGCTTACGGCGGATATCTGGAGCCGACTGAGTGAGAAATCTATCCTTTAAGATCACTTTTCCCTCTTCACTTTCAGGATCAATCTCAGTGAATCTGCGAAGGGCTTCTCTCAGTCTATCTAGGAATTTACCAGGCGCTTCCTTCTCCTCCTGTTCTATGTTTGCCAATTTGCCATAGTTTAAAGGCTTAGAAAGCACCTGCTGAGTCCTTCAAGAATACATCTGACAAAATGACTCCAAGCCCATCTTCCTTTAGCCATGTTATAGTCCCAGTCTGGTTCTGTAATTGGGACTGCCTGATTCCCAGTGGGGAGGGCAGCTGTCTC
Source organism: Bos taurus (assembly GCF_002263795.3). Lineage (NCBI taxonomy): Eukaryota > Metazoa > Chordata > Mammalia > Artiodactyla > Bovidae > Bos > Bos taurus. The sequence continues at coordinate 49,814,813 of NC_037357.1, forward strand.
ATCCTCCCTCTTCCCTACTGATTCATTACCAAGCCATTCATCTCCATAAGCAACTGCTTTTCCCAAAACTCGACTTTTTGAGTCAGGAGTCAGCGTTTGCCCCAAGATATACACCACATCCTTCCAAGTAAGGTCATAAAGCAGAGTAACACCTTTAAAAGCTCTAATATATTGTTCTGAGTCCTCTAAATAGTTTCCCAGATCCTCCTTGATTCTTTGTATTTCTTGATAAGAAAAAGCCTTATTAAGTCTTATAGACTGATTATTTCTCCCGGTGGGTGCTTCATGAAGAGGCAACAGCTTGTGTGGCTCTTCCTCAGTCTCTCTGGCTGCTCTGCACGTATGATTCCAGGAATGGATTGGAGAAACCTACTTTTCTTTATCTCTTTGTTTCCTGTCCTCCCTCTCATCTCTTACTTCGATGGTCTGAGTTTCTACTGAAACCAGAGTAGTCTGAGGTCGTACTGAAACAGGAGTTGTTTGGACCTCTACGTGGGCAGTTCGAATCTCAGTTTGGGTTTCCACTGAGACCAAGGTAGTTTGAACCTCAGTTTGAGTCTCCACTGAGACAAAGGCAACCCTTCTTGGGAGGGGGGTGTTCTCTGGCTTTCAGTTTGCTCAGTTTGGAGCCCCAGGTATGGAGGCAAAGTAGGAAGACAAGAGGGAGCTGAAGGTTTCACACCCAAATCTATACCCTTAGTACATAAGTCTGGCCTATTTTGCAAAGAGAAAAAGGGCAACACATATGCTACTTCTACCAATTTCCCTTGTTTTTTACAGAACCGGTCTAACTGTGAAACTGTATTATACTTAAGAGACCCTCCAACTGGCCACCATTCACCGTCCTCCAGTGGGTACTGCGGCCATGCAGTATCACATAGGAAGACCAGGTGTGTCCTCTTTAAGCCATGGGGATCAAGTCTATCCTAGTTTTTCAGGATACAGTTCAAAGGAGTTAGGCTGGAATTGTTAGCTTCCATCTGTAAGAGAGAAAAAAAGCGACCAGTGCCATCTTTCTACCAGAGGCATCCCTCCCTGCTCTAGATGGGGGTGTAGACAGACTTTACACCAAAAGCTTTTCCTTCCTGGTCGGACTTAGTCTGTCCCTTATCGATGCAGGCATCGTACTCGTCCCTTCTGGTTCTACCACCGAGACGGGGTGGGGATGCACCAGGAGTAGATATGATGGCATCCCTGACTGACGTCCAGCTCTTCACCATTAACCTTGTTTGCCTCTGATGCCACCCAGGGTGCAATCAGAGTAACCTTCCAGAATGCCTCCCAAGCTAAGACCGCTGGGGAAAACATCGTCACCTGAGTGCCTGTGCACGACCCTGAGTATATTCCTGACCACAATAAGACCAATATGAACATAATACTGAGATGTTCCTTCCAAGTGTCACCACACCAGTATAAGAGCCTCCTCTGGTCCACTAAGAGCCAGCATTACCAAAAGAAAAAAACCCATTGCAGTCCCTATCTGAGTAACCATTAACCTCAGAAATGTTCTTGGAGCTAGAGCTCCATCTAGCTTTCAAACTTCTGATTCCTAGCGAGGCTAGGCGCTTCCTGACTACCAATCCAAGTTTGGGACCTAAGCCACAGTACACAGTAACAGCATAGATCACAAGTCCCTTGAAAGTCTATGATCCAATAGATTAGGTTAGTACTTCTAATTCCCAAGGAGTTATGAAATGGTCAAAGATACTGAAAACTTTGACTGAGAAAGGAGAGTTCAGTCCACATGCTTTGCCCATTTCTGGTCTGTTCCTGAAGGAGACATTGGGTGCCTATTGGCATTGGCAGGTCGGTATAAACCCCCAACAGGTTTCTGCCATAAGCTGTATGAGATCACCGTGGAATCGCAGAGCGGGGCTCCTCACTTGCTTTGCTCAGGGCATTTCACTCATTCACACAAGCACACTGTAGAGTTAGTAAAGTACAGCAGAAAACGTGTTTGCTAGGAGAACAAAGAACTAGAATTCCAAGCATCCTTACCTTGTCCTGAAGGATCCCGGATGAGCCCCCAAGATGAAAGGATGTTGCTGAAGGAAAAGACGCCAGGATTCCTGGCCTCCAGGGGAGAAGAATTCAATCCGGGGCCAGAGACGAGGCTTGATTGCTCAGAGCTTTTGTGTAATAAAGTTTTATCAAAGTATAAAGCAGATAGAGAAAGCTTCTGACATAGGCATCAGAAGGGGGCAGAAAGAGTACCCCCCTGCTAGTCTTCAGCTGGATGTTATATAGTCACTAGCAGTCTGTTCATGAAAGAAAGGAATGTCTTAAAACTCAGAATGGCACCAGGCCCCTCATCCATAAGATGCATTTTGGGATAAACTTGGCACCAGATAATTCATCCCGGGCCATAAAACGATTGACTTGAATCTTGTAGAAGGGTAGATTACCATACAAATAATTCCATTTACATAGATTAGGGGAACAATATCTGAGTATAACATACTGGTTTGTCAAGTAGGTTCTGAGCCATTAGGCAGAACCAACTTGAAGGCAGAGTCTGGGGTAAATGCATAGTACATTAACAGAGCTTAAGACAAATATTTCCATAAGAAAAATGCATCGGTTAACTCAAGGTTTGAGAATAGTTAACTTCTGGTGAAACCAGGTGTCATTATGGCAACATAGTGTTTTAAGAGAAAACTTCTTTTAAATTTGTATAGAGAAGGAAAAAAATATCACTAGTTTGTTTCCCCTGCCACTTAAGAGAGAGAAAAATGTCTGACACTTGCAGCGTATTTCCTCCATTTGGAGACCCCTGGCCTTCCTGCCTGTTACCTTCTTAACACTCCAGATGTGTTTCTCTTTAAGTAATTCAGTTCAGTCACTCAGTCATGTCTGACTCTTTGCAACCCCATAGATGGCAGCACTCTTTAAGTAATGTCTATACCAGGTCCGTCTAGTCAAGGCTATGGTTTTTCCAGTGGTCATGTATGGATGTGAGAGTTGGACTGTGAAGAAAGCTGAGTGCTGAAGAATTGATGCTTTTGAACTGTGGTGTTGGAGAAGACTCTTGAGAGTCCCTTGGTCTGCAAGGAGATCCAACCAGTCCATTCTAAAGGAGATCAGCCCTGGGTGTTCTTTGAGGACTGATGCTAAAGCTGAAACTCCAGTACTTTGGCCACCTCATGCGAAGAGTTGACTCATTGGAAAAGACTCTGATGCTGGGAGGGATTGGGGGCAGGAGGAGAAGGGGATGACAGAGGATGAGATGGCTGGATGGCATCACCAACTCGATGGACATGAGTTTGAGTGAACTCCGGGAGATGGTGATGGACAGGGAGGCCTGGTGTGCTGCAATTCATGGGGTCGCAAAGAGTCGAACACGGTTAAGTGACTGAACTGAACTGAACTGATACCTAACTTAAAATATTTGTGTATTTATGTCATTTTAGATACTGTACATCCTTCTAAGATTTGCAATCACATGCATACAGTTTTCTGTGGGTTTCTCTGGAGGTGCTTGTGGTAAAGAACCTGCCTGCCAATGCAAGAGACATAAGAGACACGATTTCAATCCCTGGGTGGGAAATATCCCCTAGAGGAGGGCATGGCAACCCACTCCAGTATTCTTTCCTGGAGAATCTCATGGACAGAGAAGCCTGGCAAGCTACAGTCCATAGGGTTACACAGAGTTGGACACGACTGAAGCAATTTAATGTGCACAGTTTTCTGTAAATTGAGTTTTTCACTTATCATGACAACTCCAGATTTTCATTTCCTCAGTTATTGTGGTTGGTCACTTTCCAGATGTTTTTGGAGACAGCATTTTACTTTTTAGGTGAGTTATCTGCGATTATCTTTTGTCCCTTTTTCTGCTGATAAGTAAAAGTCCTTTCAATTATTGAATATAAGCACAAAATCTGTAGCATTGTTCGAAATATTGACTCTTAGCTTTTAAATCTTTGGATTTTTTTCTTTTGATAGTACAGAAATTGCTTTAGATTTATGGATTTTTAAATTTAAGAATAATACAGCTATAATAGAAAAAAATGTATAATACATAGGATTGCATCAACTATTAGTCCACTGGGAATTACAGACTCAAAGCCTTGAGGACTTAAGGACAAAAGAAAACTTTAAACCAAATTCTACATTGATGAATAATGGGGAAAATATTTGAATATTTGTTTGCTTATAGGAGATACCATGTAAAGTGTATCTGATCTAAAATAATTCCGTAAATGATCATTTTCTTTCCTTCCTGGAGGCTAATTTCCTCTGCTTCGACCTGAGCCCCATGCAAATCTCTCACACAGTTCAACCCCTGGGGCCCTATATCCAAGGAGTATATTTCACTTACATCATCTTCAAGACCAAGATATGGGGGAGAGGGTTGTATCAGCATGGCATTGACACTAGGAAACTAAAAACTGGATATGTGGTACAAGAAAAGCTTTTAACTCTGTTACAAAATTATTAGAGAAATTTAGGTGAAGTTAAAAAAAAAAAAACACCTTTCTCTATTCCCTCCAAAATTCTCATATATAAATGCATATGAATTATAGGAAAAACATTTTGTAAGCAACTGTTTAATATTATCTTATATGAATAAACCTGGTTAGTAAAAAGTGTGTCATTCAAATCTATTGAAATAATTTAAATAAGAACTATGCATTATAAACCTATAAAGCTTAAACAATTATATATGCATTCTAAATATGCATATATACATAAACATTATATAACCTGTGAAGAACAGTGTGTATATATACATATATAGTGAGGAAAATTTTAAGAATATATATGTTCATGTAAACCTGTTTATATAGTACTTCACACAGAGAAGTATTTCTGGGGAATGTAAACTAAATTACAAAAGGTGTACATCTTGCTATCTAAGAAGGTAAAAAATATAGAATAATATTTTTTCTAATAAATACACCTTCCTGAACTTCATTAACTTTCAAAATAAAAATATTAATTTGAAATCAGAAAAATAGCTGATGTAAAATTTTATAACATTATGATACATAAGTGGTTGGGAATGTCATTGCAAAGATAATGCATACATATATGACTTAAATGTATATATCTAAATTTATATATTTTTGCATTACCCTTCTCTCAATCACATATATATGTACATTTCTTGTCATAATTGGAAAGGAGGGGCTGAAGAAAATTTCTTGCCCCTAGATTTAATGTACATGGTCTCTGACTCACCCTTAATGCTTCATTTGCCACAAAAATCTTCCAGAAATTTCCACGTGATGGGCACATTTTTCTCTTCCTCCTTCCAAGGCTTCCTGCTAAGTGACAGACAAGCTGCCATTCCAGATATGTTCACCAGGTGGCCCAGACATCTAATTTTTGAATTTTATCCAGTGAAAAATGGGTTATTTGGGAAATGGAATGAAAAATGTTTTAAAAGTTTAAAAAGAACATATAAAATAAATTCATGGTTAAATTGCTTTGCCTAACGATTTTTTTCTTCTTTGCGGTTTTCCAGATAGAAATCATAGTAATAATATGACTCCTCTTAGGGGGCTGCTGATTAGCATATGCCTGAGTTGGAAGCAAGGAGGGCAGAAGGGATCCATGTACATACTGTCTATAACCATCCTGTAAATTTTACAAAGTTTTTCCTGGCATGATAGAGTGCAGGGTAAGGGATTTCCACTTTGGATTTTCCAAAGGGATGAACCAGGTTACAGGATATTTCCTTTGGTTATATCTGGCTTGTCTCCACTCTCTCATCTTCTGCTGGCTAAAGCCTCCTTAGCCTCAGATCTTGGCTTAAAGTTCACTTCACATGAGAAATCCCAGATATACCCTACTGGTTTGATTACCAAAGGCAAAGGCTAACAGAGTTTTGAAACGAGAATTCATTGGTCATAGCAAACACCCTCTTCCAACAACAAAAGAGATGACTTCGCACATAGATATCACCAGATGGTTAATTCTGAAATCAGATTGATTATATTATTTGCAGCCAAACATGGAGAACCTCTACACAGTCACCAAAATAAGACCAGGAGCTGACTGTGGCTCAGATCATGAACTCCTTATTGCCAAATTCAGACTGAAATTGAAGAAAGTAGGGAAAACCACTAGACCATTCAGGTATGACTAAATCAAATTATACAGAGGAAGTGACAAATAGGTTCAAGGGATAAGATCTGACAGACAGAGTGAATGAAGAACTATGGACGGAGGTTCCTGACATTGTACAGGAGGTCAAAATCATTGCCAAGAAAATGAAGTGCAAAAAGGCAAAATGGTTGTCTGAGGAGCCCTTACAAATAGCTGAGAAAAGAAGAGAAGCCAAAGGCAAAGGAGAAAAGGATAGGTATATATCCACCTGAATGAAGAGTTCCAAAGAATAGCAAGGAGAGATAAGAAAGCCTTCCTCAGAGATCAATGCAAAGAAAAAGAGGAAAACAACAGAATGGGAAAGACTAGAGATCTCTTCAAGAAATTTAGAGATACCAAGGGAACTTTTCATGTAAAGATGGGCACAATAAAGGACACAAATGGCATGGACCTAACAGAAGCAGAAGATATAAAGAGGAGGTGGCAAGAATACACAGAAGAATATACAAAAAAAGATCTTAATGACTCAGACAACCATGATGGTATTATTGCTCACCTAGAGCCAGACATCCTGGAGTGTGAAGTCAAGTGGGCCTTAGTAATCATCACTGTGGACAAAGCTAGTGGAGGTGATGGAATTCCACCTGAGCTATTTCAGATCCTAAAAGATGATGCTGTGAAAGTGCTGCACTCAATATGCCAACAAATGTGGAAAACTCAGCAGTGGCCACAGGACTGGAAAAGGTCAATTTTCATTCCAATCCAATTCTTTGGCAATGCCAAAGAATGTTCAACCTACTGCACAATTGCACTCATCTCATACGCTAACAAAATAATGCTCAAAATTCTCCAAGCTAGGCTTCAACAGTACATGAAGCAAAAACTTCCAGATGTTCAAGCTGGTTTTCGAAAAGGCAGAGGAACCAGATATCAAATTGCCAACATCTGTTGGATCATCGAAAAAGCAAGAGAATTCCAGAAAAACATCTACTTCTGCTTCATTGACTACGCTAAAGCCTTTGACTATGTTGTTCACAACAAACTGTGGAAAATTCTTAAAGAAATGGGAATACCAGACTATCTGACCTGCCTCCTGAGAAATCTGCATGCAGGTCAACAAACAACAATAAGAAATGGACATGGAACATTGGACTGTTTCCAATTTTGGAAAGGAGTACATCAAGGCTGTATATGGTCACTCTGTTTATTTAACTTACATGCAGAGTGCATCATACAAGATGCCGGGCTGGATGAAGCACAAGCTGGAATCAAGATTTCTGGGAGAAATATCAGTAACGTCAGATATGCAGATGACACCACCTTTATGGCAGACAGTGAAAAGGAACTAAAGAGCCTCTTGATGAAAGTAAAAAAGGAACCTGAAAAAGCTAGCTTAAAACTCAACATTCAAAAAACTAAGATCATGGCGTCTGGTCCCATCACTCCGTGGCAAATAGACGGAGAAACAATGGAAACAGTGACAGACTTTATCTTCCTGGGCTCCAAAATAACTGTAAATGGTGACTGCAGCCATGAAATTAAAAGATACTTGCTGCTTATAAGAAAAGCAATCTAGACAGCATATTATAAAGCAAAGACATCATTTTGCTGACACAGGTCCATCTAGTCAAAGCTATTGTTTTTCCAGTAGTCATGTATGGATGTGAGAGTTGGACCATAAAGAAAGTGAAGTTGAAGGTCCAATACTTTGGCCACCTGATGTGAAGAGCTGACTCATTGGAAAAGACCCTGATGCTGGGAAAGACTGAAGGCAGGAGGAGAAGTGGATTACAGAGGATGAGATGGTTGGATGTCATCACTGACTCAATGGACATGGGTTTGAGCAAGCTCCAGGAGTTAGTGATCGACAGGGAAGCCTGGCATGCTGCAGTCCATGGGGTTGCAAAGAGTCGGACACAACTGAGCGACTGAACTGAACTGAGGCATCTAGTGACTCTACCACATTTGCAGTCTCCAGGCATATATGTGAAGGGGGACCAAAGACAGAGTTCACAGTTTGTCATAGGTTGTAGCAACACACAATGGACTTAAGATGCTGAAGTTTTCAAATATCTTGCTTGAAGATTCACCTAAAATTCACACTCTTCCACTTTTGAGGGGGATTCACTGGGGACACAGGTCACTTCAGCAATGACCTGAATAATTGTTCCTCAGATAACAATCTGAGCATGTAGTTCAGAGGAACTAAGTGTTCATCAACAGATAAATGAATAAATAAAATGTTATATATATATATATATATACATATACATATATATATATATGTTAGCATAATATTATTCAGCCAAGAGAAGGAAGGAATTCCTGCCATTTGCAACAATATGGATGAACTCTGAGGGCATTATGCTAAGTAAAATAACTCAGAGAAAGACAAATACTGTATGATCTCACTTATATGTAAAATCTAAAACAGACAAATTTATAGAAATAGAGAGTAGACTGGTGGTTGCCAGGGATTGGAGGTGGGGAAATGGGTGATACTGATCAAAGATTGCAAAGTTTGTTTATAAGATTAATAAGTTCTGGAGATCTGATGTACAGCATGGTAACTATAGTTAATAATACTGTTCTCTATACTAGGAAGTTGCTGAGAGTAGATTTTAAATATTATTGCCACACACAGAAAGAATGGTAACTGTGAGACTGATGTATGTGTTAAGTAACCTTATTGTGGTAATCATTTCACAATATGTTCATACACCAAACTTCATGTTGTGTACCTTAAACTTACAGAATGTTATGTCAATTATATCTCAATAATGCTGGGGGTGGGAGATCACTAAGCAAACTACAAAAATGACCAAACACCCTCTCCTAATGCTGAATATGAGTGACTGATTCTTCTTCACCAATTATAGCTTTGGCCTTGCTCTATTCTTCTCTCATTTCAGTCAAAATTTATTAATATATTCATTCATAGAATCACTCCTGCTTCCTGACAGCATTAAATAAGGAGCAATATGGGCCCTCTCTAAAGTCACCTAACACAAATTGAAGTCCTATAATGCTTCATTTCTAATGTCCTCTTAAGGAATCTACAGGGTGAATTCTGCCAAACTGTAATAAGGAAAAAACCCAACTTTGGCTACAGATGTGTTCCTGGTAGTCTTCTGGCTAGAGAACCCTGACAGCAGAATGGTCCTGAATTGGTTGACTCACCCCCCAGCGGAGGCAATGCAGATTTTCTTAAGTCCTACCACTCATCCTTTTCACAGTATCTGGACTCCATGCTGATCAAAGATCTGCAAGAAACTGAGTCTGTGGTAGATGCTTGGACTAAGGTGTAGTTAGACTATGAAATGGTATGATGTGTGGGACGGGAAGACTGATTAGTATGAAAGGCAGCAAATGGGAGTCCTGACCAGGAGGGTCCAGGGGCAGCTGTTCTGTTCACTCTCTGGGCCCTGGCACACTCTGTTTAGGGATAGGGTCACATAGGGGGCTGTGGAATTCATGTAGGATTAGCTCCAGGAATAGGCCTTATTTCCAGTATGTGTTTTCTCTTCTGCCCATCAAGTACAAAGGCATCAAGCTCATGGACACTTCCAAAGTGTGCTAAGTCACTTCAGTCATGTCTGACTCTGCGATTCCATGGACTGTTGCCCACCAGGCTCCTCTGTCCCTGGGATTCTCCAGGCAAGAATACTGGAGTGTGTTGCCATTTCCTCCTCCAGGGGATCTTCCAGACCTAGGGATTGAACCTGAGTCCTTTTCATCTCCTTGCATTGGCAGGTGGGTCCTTTACCACTAGCACCACCTACAGAGCCTTGAAAAAGTGCCTCAAAAACAGCTGTAGTAACTCTAGAGGAAGGGGCTTGATGATGCCCTTTTCCATCCTTCATCTCCAACTAAGTTGTGTGCCTTCCCTCAGAATATCTCTGGCTCCTGTGTATTACTCTCTGCTCCAAACACTTTGTCCCAGAACTTATCTCTGAGCTAATCAGATACCATTGCCTCTGGGAATGCCCCCTGTAATAACTGCCCTGCACAGCAGTGTGTAACTGTTGCTTATCTTCCTAAATAGAGATCCACTTGATCCCGTTTGGCTTCTTATAGGATTTTAGTGTCATCATACCCTTAATGATCACAGAATTCCTCTCCATTAACTTCCCCTTGTGATCCCACCACTCTGTAACCCCTGTGCTGGACTACGTCAGTGGTTGGATGTGAACACTGAAGAACCTCCTCACTGGGCATATCCAAAGGCAGAAAACTAAAAGGAGAGCAGAAAAGTTTAGATACTGTCCCTCATTCCTCCAAAATAAAATAAGACAGGGAGAAGTGGTATCTGGCTATTCTTAGCACACCAAACTGCATCAAAGAAAAATGGTGAAGTAATGGGAGAAGGGCACGCTTTTAGCCAAGTACCTCGTAGCTCAGGCAAAGTTTTGATCTCACCCAGACTTCCTGGACTTCCCTAGTAGCTCAGACAGTAAAGAATCTGCTTGCAATGCAGGAGACCCGGGTTCCATCCCTGGATTGGGAAGATCCCCTGGAGAAGGGAAAGGCAACCCACACCAGTAGTCTTACCTGGAGAATCCCATGGACAGAGGAGCCTGGCGGGCTACAGTCCATGGGATCACAAAGAGTCGGACACGACTGAGCAACTAACACTTCCACTTTCAGACTTCCTGGAAGCTCATGTGGTAACACAAAGAAGCAAATAAATAATAACCCTGAAATCAGTCCTGCTATAAATAACAATCCCAATCAGTCTGAGGATGACCTCAGATCCCTGGAGTGTCCCATCAGTTACCTCTGAGTCCTGTCTGCTCACCTGGGAACCCCCACTCTTCACTTGAGTCAGGATGGATTCCCCATTACCTCCCTTCCATCTAGCCCCCTTAATTCCTGCCCACTGTCCCAGGCCCAGCTCCTCTTTCAGGAGTCTCTGATGACTCCAGTGAGCACTTGTTCCTCTTTTTAAACTAAGGGGGTTCTACAGAGGTAATCCTGTAGAAGGAAATGGCAACCCACTCCAATATTCTTGCCTGGATAATTCCACGGACAGAGGAGCCTTGTGGGCTATAAGAGTTGGACATGACTTAGCAACTAAAACAACAGAAGTGACCACAACACCACAGGGATCAGGATCATGTGAAATGATTACCATGACCTGTGCAGCTCCTTGGTCCTGGGACATGTGAGGGGAAACAGATGCTCAGTAAGCACCCATGTGATGATGCCGATCACAATAGGAGAAGGAACTCACCATTGGGTGGCTCCAGTACTGAGACCCAGGAGCTCCTGATTCTTGCTATCTTGTCCTTCCCTGCAGACCCACAGTTACCTAATCTTGGAGCTTCAAGGAGGTCCCAGATCCTCAGGTCAGTGCAGTCATGATGTGAACATAGAGGAACCAACAGAGGACAGGAAAAGCACAATTATTCCATTGGAAGGGTGAGGGCTTAATCCCCAACCCAGCCCATTACAATGAAGATCACAGAAATGGCCCTGAAATTCCTACATTATGTGGAGTGTGTGTGCTTCCCTTCTTCTTCTTACATCCCAAATACTCACTTAAATATGGTAATGTTATTGAGGCAACTAACCTCATCCCTGTAAAAGATAAAAGCATTTGGGATGGGAAGGCAGCAAATATTGGTGATGTAGTTATACCAAATACCATACTGGGATCTTGAGGGAAGTTCCCCTTGAACACCTCAAAATGATCCCCTAAAGTAGGAGTCAGGATTTCCTTTTACACATTAGGAAGATGAAGCTAAGGAGGTTAAGAATGTTTTGAGGTTTACACAGCTATTGAGAGACAGAGCCACTCTCATCTGGCCTGTTTGTCTGACTCCAGGAATTGTGTTTGGAACCAAGAATACAGCCTCCCCTTTGGATGCATGATTTGGCAAAAGGGAACTAACAGGTGCCATGGTGAGTGTACAGTCACTCTGGAGAGGAAGAAGGTGACAGCTAGCAAATATCTAGTAAAGATGGATGACTGGCTTGAAATAAGAAACACACATGTTAACCAAAAGAGAGATGGTTAGGACAGCAATGGAGAATTCACTTAAAAATGTACATGTAACAATAACCCTGTATACGAGACAGCAAAAGAGACACTGATGTATAGAACAGTCTTTTGGACTCGGTGGGAGAGGGAGAGGGTGGGATGATTTGGGAGAATGGCACTGAAACATGTATAATATCATATGTGAAACGAGTCGCCAGTCCAGGTTCGATGCACAATACTGGATGCTTGGGGCTGGTGCACTGGGACGACCCAGAGGGATGGTATGGGGAGGGAGGAGGGAGGAGGGTTCAGGATGGGGAACACATGTATACCTGTGGCAGATTCATTTTGATATATGGCAAAACCAATACAATATTGTAAAGTTAAAAAATAAAATTAAATTTTAAAAAAATGTACATGTACAGAAGTACTTCTAAATGCCAAAACCACAATAACCAATGAAAAAATGTAAAAATCAAGGTGAATGACATTAAATTGGAAAGCAAACAAAAGGCAAGTATGTATAATGTGATTATAATTTTGAAGAATGTGTGATTGTGCATACATATTTGTTTATCTGCAAGTACAAGTTAATACTTCACCTACAGAAATATATATGGAGAATATCTATCAATCTATTGACAGGCACTTTTTTGTACTTTTTGATGAGGTTTGTAAGGGGAACGATACCATATACCAACTTTATTTTATAAATACATATTCACTTATTGTTTGAAATATTATATTATGAAAAGCATTAAGGAAATAATTGGGAGCGAAGATGTTTGTAAACAGATTGACAAAGACATATACATATACTTAGTACCTTTGAAATATGTACAAAATATAGTGCTCCTGGAAGAAAAAGAAGGTTAAAATAATTACCTAGACATAGTAGACGTGTGTGTATTTGTGTTTACCTGGGTGTGTTTGTGTTTACATGTCTCAAAGTCTATCACTTCCCCTCCCAAGCAAAATGGAGACATGTGCCCCTTTGCTGATCACATCCAGAATTGCAGCTCTAAAAATCTCCATGAGCAGTATGGGAAAGGAGATGGTTCTCACATCCTCACCAAATGTGTTGACAAACTTCTGAATTTGCCAGCGTAACAGTTTAGAAACAGTATCTTAGTGTGGCTGTAATTACATACCTCTTACTTGAATCAAGTTTGAGATTCTTTTCGTGTGTTTATGGACACGGTGCATATTTTTTGTAAGTTGTTTATATTTATTACGTATCTTTGATAAGGTTGCTGTATTTGATGACTCTATATTTATAAACTTATTTTTTTTGTTGTTTACTAAGTTCTTTATGAAATTTACCACTCACAGCTCATGTTCACAAATAAGCTTCAAAAATCAAAAGGACTGTGATATTCTTAAAACCCAAAGGCTAGTAGATAAAGGCCCACCTTTCTGATATTTTCTGCATTTGAATAAATGATCTGATCTAATGATGTTAATGTAGAAATACATCACATATTTTAACATCAGTAAGATATGACATTCAAGGGGAAAGCCAATAAACCTTTGCATTTTAAACCCAAAGGAACACATGTTGGATACCTTAAATTATGAAATTCAATTCTAAGAAGGAACTCTTATTTGTTACTGTGTAACAAATACTGCTCATATCAAAAGTGCTGGTGACAAGGAATTCAGTATGCCCTCCCACGGAATCTGTTCACATATGTATGCGTATACCTATTACTGTAATAATATTTTAAATGTTTAAGGTGCTTAAATTTTGCACTAATTTAATTGCACAATAAGGACTAATTCAATAGGTATTCATCTGCTACCTCTTTGTAGCAGCTCCAGTTACAGTGAATGATCCACAGGCAAAAGGGCAAAAATGCTGTTGTTTTCTGGAATGTGGCATTTGTGGCGCTGGAGTGCCCTCTATTGGTAGTGAAGAGGACACACTCATTAGCTGCCCCAATCCACTCCAGTGTTCTTGCCTGGAGAATCCCAGGGACGGGGAAGCCTGGTGGGCTTCCGTCTATGGGGTCGCACAGAGTCGGACACGACTGAAGCGACTTAGCAGCAGCAGCAGCAGCATGCATCTTCTCGTTAACCCGGAGTTCACATCCATCTTGCAGCATTCGAACTGCTATTCGTGCTACGTTCTTAGAGTCATCAAGACCACTGTGAGGCCACCCGTCGTAATCCATTCCGAGTTTTTCAAGCATTATTGTCAGCTTAATTTGGCTTCGAGGAACCTTGTAAAAGTTTCCATATGACTTTTGAATACTGATCCACTTTTTGGCAAAAGGTGGATATTTGAGCCTGCTTAACTGGCACTGAATGTTCAAGAACTTACTCATATCCCATGAACCATCTGTTAATATGGAATATTTATACTTTGTCCCTAATTCCTTCAATTTCATCCAGTCAATGACTTTTTTCAGTACCTGAGGGAAGGTATCAGCTTTGTCTACTTGATCCTGAGTAATTCCAGTTAGATTGATGCAGAAGTCAGAAAGTTGGGTGTTAATCTCTGGTCTCACATACTGCTGAAACGTATCTTCTATTTCTAAGGTATGAGTATTCAGTAAAACAACAGAAAATTCAATTATTTCATGTATGAACTCAGGTGGGTTTCCCTCTTCACAAGTGGCTTCAAAGTCAATAATACAAATGTAATCGTAGTAACTGTCAGCACAATTGCTCTCTTTCAACATCAGCTTCAGCTTCTTGTAATAGTTTTTCAGTCTCTTCTTTAGTACATCCTTTACACCTGTGGTTTCAAGCTTGAATTCTGAAAGTTTGGCTCTGAGCTCTTCCTTACTCATTCTGTTAATGCAACCATTCATAATAGCAATTTCTTTGTAAACTGGGTCACTGAAATCATTTGCACTGGAGGTAATCAACGTAGATGCTTTTGTTTCTTGGCCATCAAGTCTACACCATTGCTTTTTCTCAGGATTCGGACGCTGGGCTTCGTCCCCGCACTCCGACCCGGGAGACGCCCACCGCGCGGGAGCCATGGCCTTGTCGCCAGGCTGGAGGGTCTGCTCATCCTCCATGTCGCGTGTCACGTCAGAAGGGAGCTGCTGGAGCCCTCCACTCGCTCATTCTCACCCGGCCAAACTCGAAAGCCTCGCCTTTCTCGGTTGAAAAATTATCGGGCTCACATTCCCGTGGCGGCGGCCACACAAACTCCTATAAACTTATTTATAAAAGGAATATTAATACTTTGTTATTGTATGTATCAATTCTAAAAACTCTCCTTTGTCCTGTATCTTCTATTTCTTTGTTGAGGCTTCCTATTTTTTTGCTGTTTTTCAGCATGCTGTTATTTACTCATTGAGATATTTCTACAATTACTTTAAAATCCATATCAGATAATTTTAATATATTTCATCTTGATGTTGGTATCTGTTGATTGTCTTTTCTCAGTCAAGGGAAGATTTTCCCAGTTTTTGGACAGAAAAGAGTTTTTGCATCTGAGATATTTTGCATATTATGTTATCGACTCTGGGTCTTAATTAAATCATCTTTTTTAGCAAGGCTTCAGTGATGCCATGTCAGTAATGGAGCCACAACTACTAAATCTGTGCTCCCTAAAGCCAGTGTTCTGCAACAAGAGAGGCCACCTCAAGGAGAGGCCTGTGCACTGCAGCTAAAGAGTAGCCCCCACTCGTGGCAACTAGAGAAAAGCCTGCACAGCAACGAAGACCCAGCACAGCCAAAAATAAAGAAAGAAATAAACTAAAAAAAAAAAAAAAAAAAACCTATTGGGGAGGGCATTAATTCTTCATACACAGTTGGAAGAGGACGAATTGGTATAATCTCTTTACAGAGACATTTGACAACATCTATGAGTGGAGAAAGTGAGGACCCTTCAGTTCCTGCTAAAGGCAAGTACAAGATAAAATGTCAACTTATCTCTTCTAATGTTTGACATTTTTTAGGAGATATTTTACAATTGAAGTGAAAAAGCAAAAAATTAAAAGCAAAAGGAGGTAGTTAATTCTATGTTTGCTGCTGATGTGATTACACATTAGAAAATCCAAAGAAAAAGTGAACAAAGTTACCACAAACTAAAAGAGAATTTAGAAAACTAGTAAGTATTCTATTAACATCCAAAATCAATATGATCTTATATACAAATGCTTTAAAAATTAGAAGACATAATAAAAGAAAAGAAAATGACTGGATCTTAAGAAGCAATGTTCAAAACCTGAGTAGAACACAAAAGTAGATTTGAACATACAGAAAAGATATGATATTCTTGAGTAAGGAAAGTCAATAGCAAAAAGATGCCAATTTTTCCAAGTTAATTAATTTAATGTGCATCTAATTAAATATCATTAATGTTTTATATGAATTTAGACAGTGATATTAGCAATATAACATTAGTCAGTTCAGTTGCTTAGTCATGTCTGACTCTTTGTGACCCCATGGAATGCAGCACTCCAGGCTTCCCTGTTCATCACCAACTCTCGGAGCTTGCTCAGACTCATGTCCATCAAGTTGGTGATGCCATCTAACCGTCTCATCCTTTGTTGTCCCCTTCTCCCACCTTCAATTTTTCCCAGCATCAGGTTCTTTTCCAATGAGTCAGTTCTTCACATCAGGTGGCCAAAAATATTGGAGTTTCAGCTTCAGCATCAGTCCTTCCAATGAATATTCAGGACTGATTTCCTTTAGGATTGACTAATAGATTATTATAAAATTTATTTGATAATTAGTTGATTCTCAAATTTGGCAGAAACAGCAAGAATAGTCTAACAAATCTTGAAAAAGAAGCATGATGGGAAAGGGTAGCAGCTAGTCCTACCAGATACTAAAACATATAATAATGTACAATAGAAGAATGTGATATTGCTCCCATGAATCAACAGAAAGACTAATAAAACAGTAGAAAATACTAATACAGGTCCAGTTATATTCAGAGATATTGAATATGATTGAGGCAGCATTCTTAGAGTAGAGGTATGGTGGGTGATTTAAGAACTAGTATTTTAATAAGCACATGGTTTAAAAGGTAAAAACAGATCCATCTCTCCATTTTACATCAGGAGAAATAACAAGGGGTTTAGATTTAAATGTAAAAAAAAAAAAAAAAAAAAAAGAATCCATACAAGTATTAGAAGAAACTATGAGTAAACCCCTCTATAATCTGGAAGTTGGAGGTAACTTTCCTAACTAGGATTCAAAATCCAAGCACATCAAGGAAAAAGAGATTGACAGACTTAACTAAATAAAAATAACAACAACTTTGCATGTCAAAGCACATGACAGCCAATTAAGAGGACACTGGGTAAGAATATTTACAACTAGTATCTCCAATAAACTGTTGATATTCCTTTTATAAATAAGTTTATCAATATAGAGGCATCAAACACAGCAACCTTATCAAAGACATGTAGCAAATATAAACAACTTACCAAAAATATGTACTATGTCCATAAACACATGAAAAGAATCTCAAACTTTATACAAGTAAGAGAGATGCAATTACAACTACACTAAGATACCATTTCTAAACTGGGCTTCCCTGATAGCTCAGCTGGTAAAGAATCTGCCTGTAATGAAGGAGACCCCGGTTTGATTCCTGGGTTGGGAAGACCCCCTGGAGAAGGGAACTGCTACCCACTCTAGTATTCTGGCTTGGAGAATTCCATGCTCACTTGATTGTAAACAGGCACCCCACCCCACCCTCTGAGCAGTATCAGAGCAGACTACTTGGGGGAAAAGGGCTTTTATCCCCACATGGTAGAAATTAGTTCCACCCTTCCACACACATAGAGTCAGTGGAGACCATGCAGGCAGCCTGACTTCTGTTGTTATTTAGTTGTTAAGTTGTGTCTGACTGTTTCTGACCCCATGGGCTGTAGCCCTGCCAGGCTCCTCTGTCCATGGGATTTCCCAGGCAAGAATACTGGCATGAGTTGCCATTTCCTTCTCCAGGGGATCTTTTTGACCCAGGGATCAAACCCAAGTTTCCTGCTTGGCAGGTGGATTCTTTACCACTGAACCTCCAGGAAAGCCCACCTAACTTCTACCCACACCCAATCATAATGAGGCTCTCCTTCACCTCCTCTCTGATAGAAGAGAAGGCACTCTTCCCCTCTCTGGGCTGGTGTCACCAGAAGCCAAATGGGACAGTGTGACTTTCATGGCCATCCATTGATGAGGAGGTCTCCTCCCCTCTACAGTGTCGGGGAGGCCACAAGGAGGGCAGGTAGGAAGTGCCTTCCCACTCCTACCTGGGTGGTGTCGGTAGAGGCCTGGTGGGCAGAGAAATCCTTCTTCCACCAAGCAGTAGTAACATGGAGCACTTCTTTCACCCCCACGCCTGCCCCATCCCCCATGTTAGTAGAGGTTGAGTGGGGAACCTGGACTTTTACCCCTACCTGGCAGTAATAAACACCCCCTCCCCCAACATGGTGTCAGTGGAGGCCACTTGGGGAACAGCAAGGAGGTGTGCTCCTTCTCCAAGCCAGGGTAGTGTAGGGGGAGGCCTGGTGGGGAGTCTGAAATTCCACTTCTACCAAGCACTAATGAGGCACCCTTCCCCTCCCACTCACCTTCCAACTCTTGAGTCAGAGAAGGCTGAGTGGTGAATCTGGACTTTCATCTCCACCTGCTATTATACAATGTTATGAGTTTCATCCCTAACGGGCATGGTGTCACAAGAGACTTACTAAAACTGATTAATTAAGACCCAGAGTCAATAACATAATATGCAAAATATCTCAGATACAAAAGTCTCTCTTCTATTCAAAAACTGGGAAAATCTTCCCTTGACTGAGAAAAGACAATCAACAGATGCCAACATCAAGATGAAACAGATATTAGAATTATTTAAAGTAATTTATTTACAGAATTATTTAAAATAATCATAGAAATATCTCAATGAGTAAATAACAACATGTTTAAAAACTGTGAAAAAAAATAGAAAGTCTCAACAAATAAATAGAAGATATACATAAAAACCAAGGAGAAATTTTAGAATTGATACATACAAATAACTGAGATAAAAACGGATAAATGCAACAGTGGAATGGAGCAGAGAGAGAACAAAAATCAGTGAACATGAAGATAGTACACAAAAAGTACCCAATTTGAACAACACAAAAAAGATAGACTGAAAATAAAATAGAACAAAATATCAGATACCAGTGATACCATAGTAAGAGATATAATATGTCATTGATGTTTTGGGAGGGAAGAGAAAATGTGCAAGCAATAAAAAGTATTCAGAGGAAATATGGCTGACAAACTTCATTATTTGGCAAAACACACAAGCCTACAGGTACGGACTATTGATCAGACCCCAAAAGGATAATCCATAAGAAATCCGTGAAAACACACCATGATCAAACTTCAGAAAATTAAATACATACATAAACTCTTGAAAGCAGAGAGTGAAAAATGACACCATAAAAGTAATGTGAGTGACAGAGAATTTCTCATAAAGAATCATAAGGTACAGAAGAAAAGGGCAATTTACCTATATTTGTGTTCTTTCTGTTTTTCTTTTTTCCTTACTAATGTTCCAAGTGTATTTTTTTTTTTTTTTTTTGCCAATTCCTTTTTTTTTAAGAACCTCCTTTAGCCATTCTTTTATGGAGCATCTGCTATAGGCAAATTCTTTTAGTTTTCCTTCTTTTGAGAATGTCTATATCCCCTTTCATTCCTAAAGGACAGCCTAGCCAGATACATTGGATGTTGACAGTTCTTTTCCTTCAGCACTTTAAAATTGCCCTTTTCTTCTCTTACTATGGTATCACTGGTATCTGATATTTTGTTCTATTTTATTTTTAGTCTATCTGTGTATAGTCACAATTCTTCAGGCTATCATCAGGTTTCTCCTCTCACATAAAATTCAGTATCAGCTCATCACGGACTTCTCTGGTTGTCCAGTGATTGAGACTCTACCTGCCAATGTAGGGAACATGGATTCAGTCCCTGCTCTGGGAAGATCCCATAAGGTGCAAGGCCACTAAGCCCAAGCACCGCAATGGCTGAGCCTGTGCTCTAGAGCCCTCCAGCTGCAACTACTGAAGCTGAAGTGCCTAGAGCCTGTGCTCCACAACAAGAGAAGTCACTGCAATGAGAAGCTTATCTGCTGCAACTAAAGCATAGCCCCCACTCACCACAACCAGAAAAACCCATGTGTGCAGCATCGAAGACCCAGCCAAACCAAAATTACATAAAAAAACAAACAAATGAATCTGTTAAAAAAACAACCTGCTTCACAATGTGGGGGACATCACTTCGATTGCTGGTCAGGGAACTAAGATCCTACATGCAGTGGAGCAAGTACTGAGCCTGGGCATCACAACTGGAGTCTCTGTGCACTGCAACGAAAGATCCCACATGACACAATAAAGTTTCCACATTCCCCAAATAAGACCTGATTGGGCAAAATAAAGAAATTATTTGTTTAAGAAATCAGCTCATCAATTTTTACAAAAATCTTTGCTGTCATTTTTATGGACTCTATAGATGAGTTTTGACTGTGTGGATCACAATAAACTGTGGAAAATTCTGAAAGAGATGGGAATACCAGACCACCTGACCTGCCTCTTGAGAAACCTATATGCAGGTCAGGAAGCAACAGTTAGAACTGGACATGGAACAACAGATTGGTTCCAAATAGGAAAAGGAGTACGTCAAGGCTGTATATTGTCACCCTACTTATTTAACTTCTATGCAGAGTACATCATGAGAAATGCTGGGCTGGAAGAAGCACAAGCTGGAATCAAGATTGCCGGGAGAAATATCAATAACCTGAGATATGCAGACACCACCACCCTTATGGCAGAAAGTGAAGAGGAACTAAAAAGCCTCTTGATGAAAGTGAAAGAGGAGAGTGAAAAAGTTGGCTTAAAGCTTAACATTCAGTAAACTAAGATCATGGCATCTGGTCCCATCACTTCATGGGAAATAGATGCAGAAAGAGTGGAAACAGTGTCAGACTTTATTTTGGGGGGTTCCAAAATCACTGCAGATGGTGATTGCAGTCATGAAATTAAAAGACACTTACTCCTTGGAAGGAAAGTTATGACCTACCTGGATAGCATATTGAAAAGCAGAGACATTACTTTGCCAACAAAGGTCCATCTAGTCAAGGCTATGGTTTTTCCAGTGGTCATGTATGGATGTGAAAGTTGGACTGTGAAGAAAGCTGAGTGCTGAAGAATTGATGCTTTTGAACCGTGGTGTTGGAGAAGACTCTTGAGAGTCCCTTGGACTGCAAGGAGATCCAACCAGTCCATTCTGAAGGAGATCAGCCCTGGGATTTCTTTGGAAGGAATGATGCTAAAGCTGAAACTCCAGTACTTTGGCCACCTCATGTGAAGAGCTGACTCATTGGAAAAGACCCTGATGCTGGGAGGGATTGAGGGCAGGAGGAGAAAGGGACGACAGAGGATGAGATGGCTGGATGGCATCACTGACTTGATGGACATGAGTTTGGGTGAATTCTGGGAGTTGGTGATGGACAGGGAGGCCTGGCGTGCTGCAGTTCATGGGGTCGCAAAGAGTCGGACACGACTGAGTGACTGAACTGAACTAAACTGAACTGAACTGATAGATGAGTTTGGGGGAAATTGAGCCTTGAACAATATCACTTCTTCTAATCAAATATGATTGAAAAACATGCATGTGGTACATCTCTGCATTTTTAGGTCTTCTTCAATTTCCCCCATGGTGGTGTGTGACAAATTTTCTTAAATGCACCCTAATGTTTCATAAAGGGCAAGGAGCCCTATGTGTCTGGATTCAACTAGGCAAAGGGGTACTGGAAACAGAAGATATGAAGCCAGAGAAGATGCAGGCTGGACCATGTAGGACTTTTCAGTCCACTGGAAGGCTGTGGCTTCAACTCTGACTGAGAGGGAGTCTGTTGGAGGGTTGGAACTGAATAACTGCAGGACCTGACATGTTTTAAAGGAACCTAGCAGCTTCAGCAGTCCATGTATGGGGTCAAAGTAGCTGAATGATTCCAAGTTTGCTGGCTGAGGAAGGAAGAATCAGATGGGAGTCCCATCCCCCTAGTGGACTGACTTCACCATTTTGGGCCAGTTTGGGGAGCATTGTCTATTAAGGGCTGTCCCCAGTGCCCCTTCTCCAGCTTTTGCCCTTTCCTTCATCTGCCCATTGTAAATCCTCCCCTCCCTCTTTGGCAATTTACCCACAAATACTCTCATTTGTCTCCTTTTCTACAATACAGCTTGGCTATTTCTTACCTAAGAGCCAATGTCTAAGCAAGAAAATTAAGTAATCAATAAAACTGTGGTACCTCAATTCAATAACAGTGAAGACTTTGCTATTGCAAGTGAAAAAAGGAACAAATCAATACAAAATAACCACCTTGGTTATTTTTATTAAATATTTTATTAAACACCCAGGGATTGAACCCAGGTCTCCCGCAATGCAGGCAGACGCTTTAAGCTGTTCACATTATTTTTCTCCAAATAGGGAGTGATAGAGCATTACAGTGAAATGAGGGTGGAGTAACACATTAACTTTTTTCAGCATAAGCGTCCCTTCTTACCACGGCTCTCCATCTTCACTGATGACATTCTTGCCTAAACTTAAGCCTTGGTTTCTCTACCTGTATTTTTCTTTCTCTGACTCAATATAACAATCCAGAGGCAGAATCTATTTTCATTGGAAGTGGGAGAGTCTTCGGAGATTGTCTGCAGAAATAGGATTCTCTGTCAGTAAACTCAGGAGAACATAAACTAGTTGCCAAAACCTTATAGAGGGTGAACAGTTAGGGATGAGAATACTGCAGGATATGAAGACAGCGTAGACAACGTTGGTTTCAGCGAACAGTGCACAGTACTTGGGGCTGAATTACAAGTACTGAGCTCCCAGCTGATCCAGCAATAGGAGCACCTGCTTCCAGTGACTGACAAGTGCTGTCAACAGTAGTCAGCCGGGGCTCATTCAAAGAATGAGGTAAGGAATCGGACTTGGATGTACAAATAAAAGTTGTAGACTAGAAAAAACAAAACAAAACAAAATAACCACCTTGGTTTAGGCCAAAGGGAGACTTTATGGGTCTACCTACAAGGTACAGAGGTAGTTTCTGTCTTCAGGAAAGGCTGGATCCAGCATTTGGTTCCCTGAGATCTGCCTTCTTGCTCCAGCTCCCCCTCTGTCCCTTGCCTGCCTGCCTCCCCTACAGCTCCCACAGTGTCATTGGTTGGATGATATCAACACAGCTGGAGGAAAGCAGTGCTCCAATTGGCCAGGCCTGAGCTACATGCCCACTCTTGGAATTGGAGGTGAAATCAACTCTATCATAATCATATTGGGTGAGAGAAAATGAAAGAGGTGATTTCCCAGGGTGACAGGAGGATACCAGAACCAAAAGAAGGAAAATGGGCACCAGATGACAAAACCCACAGGTGTCCTCGATGGTGGTATACACTTTTCGTCAAATTCAAAGTCAATTTCTAATGTGTTTTTTTTTTTTTTTTTAAGTGAGATAGGAAAGATTCATCATTAATGCAAGCATGGTCCCTGCTACTGACCCTCCCATCAGCTTCCATCCCCTGACTCTGGGGGTCCATATCCACTTCTTGGGGGTATCCTCTTCCCCATGCTCCCTCACAGACCTTTGCTGAATTAAAGTTTCTAAGGAAATGCTTTTTTCCAATGGGGAAATGGAGCAGACCTTTATGTTCCAAAGCAACATCATTTCAAAAGTCATGATTCTTTATGAAGATAGTTAAACAACATGGAAATCTAAATACAGGAATGATTTTCCCTAATGTCCGGTGATAACACTGACAGTTGAGGGGGTGGTGCTTATTCTGGGTGGTTCTACTCCACATTTCCCTGCATGTTCATAGGGTCAGAAAGTCCTGAAAAGACAGGAATATGCCAGACCCAGAATTCTGCAATTTGCTTTCATCTCTTTCCATATTAGTTCCCAGCTATCTGGTTTGCTCTCTGATTGCCATATGTCATTCCAGAAGGATGGAATTACCATCATTTACTCAATGTTTCCCCCTGGGTTTACATTCTACCAGTTTTTCACAGGGACAAACAATGCAGTAATGAATACTGTGGTCGATTTTGCCTTGCTCACATATACAAGAATTTTCCTATGATCGATTCTGAAAACTGGGTCAAAGGATATGAGCATCTTAAAATATAATAGAAAGTGCCAATCAAATGTCCAGATAGATTTTACTATCACTCTGATACTCCTTATTTTGGCTTCCCTGGAGGTCCGGTGGTTAAGAATCTGCCAACCAATGCAGGGCACATGAGTTCGATCCCTGGGCCAAGAAGATCCCACATGCTCAGTACAACTAAGCCGGTGTGCCACATCTACTGAACTCACCCCGATCTAGAGTCCCTGCTCCTCAACAAGAGAAGCCTCTGCAATGAGAAGCCTGAGCAGAGCAATTAGAGAGTAGCCCCCAATGGCTGCAAGCACAGAAAGGCTGTAAGCACTTAAGAGGTGGCACACCCAAAAATAAAAAAAAATAATTTTCATAATTAAAAGTTTTAAAAAGAGTCCTTGTTTCAAGCTATAGCCTTCTTGGACATGGATGGTTTCAGTTAATTAAGTCCGTCCTACACTAAGATCTGCTCTGGTCCTACAGAGCCAACCTTAAAAAGTAAGACCCAAAAGGATCAAACTGTTTCCAAGCATCTTAACAGGATTTCAGAATAAAGCTCAAGAATAAGTTTAGGAATAGAAAAATATCAAGCATGCAAGGGAAATTTGATAATGTTTGACATCCAATGTAAAATTACCAGGAGGCAAAGAAGCAGGAAACTCCAATCCATTATAACAGAAATCAGCGTGTTGTTGTTCAGTCACTCAGTCGAGTCTAACACTTTACGACCCCACGGAGTGCTTCTCGCCAGGCTTCCCTGTCCTTCACCATCTCCCAGAACTTGCTTAAACTCATGTCCATTGAGACGTGATGCCATCCAACCATCTCATCTTCTGTCATTCCCTTCTCCTCCTGCCTTCAATCTCTTCCATATTCAGGGTCATTGGCTCTTCACATCAGGTGCCAAAGTGTTGGCAATTTTATTTTAACAGAAACCAGTTAAAATGCATTAATTGGAAAGGAAGAAATAAATGTGTATTTATTTACAGACAAAATGACTGTCTATGTAGGAAGGTCAATGAGATCTACAAAATAGCTATTGCAATTAATTAATGAGTTTAGCATGGTTTCAGGATTCAAGGATACTCCTAAGAGTGCCTTGGACTACAAGATCAAACCAGTCAATCCTAAAGGAAATCAGTCCTGAATTTTCATTGGAAGGACTGATGCTGAACCTGAAGCTTCAACA